>NC_137908.1:8631945-8726945 GCF_963457725.1 Sprattus sprattus | reverse complement strand
GTAAAACACTGAAACTTTAACAAACATACTGTAATAGATTATTATTTTCATGATTATTATAATTATTATTATTACTACTACTAGACACAAAGGCATTGTTCTCTCTCTCTCTCTCTCTCTCTCTCTCTCTCTCTCTCTCTCTCTCTCTCTCTCTCTCTCTCTCTCTCTCTCTATATATATATATATATATATCTTCTTCTTACCCTGTTACCTGCAGAAATGGTCTTTTTTATTGTATTGTTTCATCCTGGCCTCCCATTCCATTAATTCAGTAACTTACAGGCGGAATATTACCATACTAATGGAAGTCAGTGAAAAGCCATCTCTCAGAGCCATTCCCCACACTGTGCATTACACAATCTTGCTGGCTTGCAAGCAGCTAGTGATCATGTCATATCAGCAGCACATGCATCTTGTAAACCACTTTTCTACATATTTAATCCCCCTGGAAATAAAACATGATCTGTAAATATATGTAAATATCAATATGTTAACATGTCCATGTCTTGGCAGGCTGCTCGTATGTTGGATTCCATTTAGCACGCCGTAAATTAACCCTGCAGAGCAAGTGAAATACTGTATAGTGTGAGCAGGGAGCAAGCGCCTACTGCTCAGGATTTTTTTATTTTTTTATTTCACACTTGGCTGCCTGTGTAAAAGGATGCTGGCACCACTCTCTCCCCTACATTCATCTTGATCTAGGTGATTATCTGGAGCAACGAGGTAATCTAATGAGTTTTCAGGGCTCTCAGCCCTTCAGAAAGTTCCTCTGCTCAGCTCACTGCACACACTCTAACACACACACACACACACACACACACACACACACACACACACACACACACTGGCTGGCAGAGCGGGAGCTTTCAAAACCCTGCAAATAACTCTCTGGAGAAACTGAATGTGGATTATAGGTCAGACCAGCAGATTAGACTCATGTTAGGTTGATTATATGCCCTTTGTTTCTTAACATGTGTGGCAACAATACCAAATGGAACATTTTGAAGGTGTGCTTCTTTTATCTATATAAGGTTATATATGGCTGGCAAAGGCCCTTAGTAGAGTAGGCTAAAATGTCTGACATTTACTGTAAGGAAGGAAGGGAGTGAGTGAGAGACAGCAGACCAGAACAATGGAAAATCCCTCACATCCAAAAGCAGGAAATAGGGGGAGAGAAAGAGACTGGCTGCATTGTGGGTTAATAACACCAATTTTCAGCACTCAGTGAATTTTGCCAGAAATTCAGAAACCCCTATATGCCTCAACATTTAACATATTCTGTCTCTTAACAACTGCCAGCTCACTAGCAAAGCATCCTCTTGAGGCTTAAGTGATGTACATAGAGGACTAAAGCCCCATCCCCCCCCTTATGAGAGAGCCCATCTCATTAGGCTTGTCCGTTAGAACCATATGTACCAACAGCATTTCTGTCTAAATAATTAGTTGCCCACTGCTTGTGTCTGTGAACTGTGCCCACCATCAGCCTCCACACAAAAAAAGGCAGGAAACATTATTTTGTGGATGTAAACTGAAATGTGCAGCTTTCCTTTTCAAATAAATGTCCCCTCCTCAATCTACACCATGCCCCATAATGCCATGGGGGGGGGGGGGGGGGGGGGGGGGGGGCAGGGGGGTGGTCAGTGGCACTTGGCGGCAGCTGATGAGGGTTGAGGGAAAGCTGAACGGAGTGAAGTACAGAGATATCCTCAATGAGAACCTGCTCCAGAGCACTCAGGACCTCCATCTTGTAATCAAACAAGACAACACAGGAGTAGCTTTGGGACAACGCTGTGAATGATCGTCCTTCAGTGGCCCAGCCAGAGCCCTGACTTCAACCCAAGCGAACGTTACTGAAAAATTGCTTTTCACCAACGGTCCCCATCCAAATTGACAGAGTTTGAGAGGATCTGCAGAGAAAAATGGCAGAAAATCCCCAAATCCAGGTGGACAAAGTTTGTCACATCATACTCAAGACTCAAGGCTACTGTAATCGCTGCTTCAATAAATACTGAGAAAGGGTTTGAATAATCAATGTGATATCAGTTTGCATACATTTCAAAAATCCTGTTTTCACTGTCAATATGATGTACATACAGTATGTGTGTGTGTGTGTGTGTGTGTGTGTGTGTGTGTGTGTGTGTTTGTGTGTGTGTGTGTGTGTGTGTGTGTGTGTGTGTGTGTGTGTCTGTGTGTCTGTGTGTGTGTGTGTGTGTGTCTGTGTCTGTGTGTGTGTGTGTGTGTGTGTGTGTGTGTGTGTGTGTGTGTGTGTGTGTGTGTGTGTGTGTGTGTGTGTGTGTGTGTGTGTGTGTGTGTGTGTGTGCGAAATCAATTACCGGTAAGTGGCTTATAGAAACAGTAGGATATGTTAGTGTCAATGTATCAACACTTATATCTGAGAAAGCAGATCAGACCTTACAGCATGTAGTCATTTAATCATATCAGTAATCCCCTAACTACATCCTAAAGCTCTGGATGAATATTACAATATTGTGATTTTTATTTTTCAAATGCAATTCCATAATGTATTAGCACATAGAGGTAATGCAATAAAATTGGATGGAAATGGACAAACTGATACAATGGACATTAAATACGGGGGATTATGTTAATCTATGATCCTTGCCGT
The DNA here is from genome assembly GCF_963457725.1 of Sprattus sprattus. Lineage (NCBI taxonomy): Eukaryota > Metazoa > Chordata > Actinopteri > Clupeiformes > Clupeidae > Sprattus > Sprattus sprattus. The sequence continues at coordinate 8,724,319 of NC_137908.1, read as the reverse complement.
GGAGCAGATGTCAAACAAGGAGAGGTTACCTCTCGAGCTACATGGTCTGCCAACACACTATACGCCTGCCCACCAGCTTGGCTTATTGTTATGCTGTGGCCTGTCAACAGCTTTTCAAGCTTGTCTCATTTGACAGCCATTGGGCTTGAAGTCATATACCTGCTGTGATTTGAGCTAACCCCTATTGGGGGGAAACAAAGAGGAAAAAACCTCACTTTGCCATTCATCATTTAGCTATCAGTGATCTTTCACTAAATTAAATGTCATATTCTGAAATGTACACATGGAATTAATCCAGGTACTGTATAATTCACTGAGCCTAAGCTTTCTTGAAATCCTTTTAGTATTAGCTATTATACTACCGCAGTATATAAAGGCAGTGGAGTGCTGGTTTGAACCACATCGAACCATTATTCCTCTTAACAATCCTTGTGGTCCAGATTTTGTTCTGCTTGGCTTACTCAGCCAGGTCATTCCCTTGATGTGTCCGAGAGTAGACACATTAAGTACTTTCTAGGCCATAACAAACTGACATCCCTATCAGTCGTGCAAATAGCCTTTTATGCTGGTCCCCTATCTATTATGATACACCCTGGTGGACCATGGGGCCCTGGGGAGAGCTTTCTATGCATCTATAGGATTTTTTTTTGCGGTCATCTCTGCCCTTCTGTAAATATCATTGTTGAGAATACACATTAAGAGCAGTGTCCCACGTAACTGTACATATATGACACATTGTCTGTCTTGATTATTTATTTTAATATTTGTGGAGTCCAATCTGGACTGTTATTGGAGTCTCTTCAGAGATAATTCTATTTCAACCCAGGGATGAATACTTCGTGATTTAACTTAATTTAATTGAAAACAAGTGAAGGGTACTTTATTGATCGTATGCCGTCAAAGCTTAGACAATTAGATTTGAGGGAAAACTAGTCATGGCTTATACTGACATCAAGTGGTGAAAGTGAGTATTTCTGAAGGGCATAAAACATATGCACGTTTTTGAATTGGGGGAACCTTTATGCATTTTTGCATTACCTTTATCTATTTTCGCATCAGCCAAATATGATAACTGAATATCGGCTCAAAATACTGGCAAAAAAAAAATCGGTTATCGGCCATTGTAATCCATTCGATTTTGATATCGGCATTGGCCTTAAATTTGGGCCGATTCCTAGTTGTAAGTTAAATTTTCTAAATTATTTTCAAATGTATTGTATTATTTAATCACTGTGACCAGGGCTTGCAAGGTAAATGATTTTCTCAATTATCTACATCGATTAACCCGCCAGAAAAACTGAGAAATGCTTCCCATCTCTATTAGAGCTTTAGCGCCATCTGGGGGACCAGAGAGTTTGTGCAGATCACAACCGAAAGTGGGACTGCTACCAAGGGCGAAGGCGGCGTCAGTTTAGAAGATGCAGGCAGAGTCTGAAATAGTACCAGATATTGAGGTCGTCGAAAAATTTCAAGAGAAGCCAAAACATACTACGAGCTTAAAAGCCAACCATTGAAAAGCAGGTTTGTCTAACTTTCCGATTGTGTAACACGTTTCATTTTATTGGTCTCTCAGGTCAATAACACGGCACTGGTAAACGTACTATGAAGAGACATGTTCTGTCAAGTTGTGGGTCAGTCAGATTTGTGTGTGTTTGCACCAGTGGGTATCAACTACTAAACCCCCACCAGCACCCACCTAAAATGTATTATTAAATTGACGTGTTAATTATAATGTTCCGTGTATTGAAAGCAAAACTAGTGAAATTAAGCGAATTCTGGATGGGAGTCGCTCACTATTTGTTTTACAGAGAGTATATTGTGAACGACCTAAGCTGATTACTCACATGTATGAATTTAAGTATGACACACACACACAAACACACACACACACACACACACACACACACACACACACACACACACACACCAAACACACAAACACACACACACACACAAACAAACACACACACACACACACACACACACACACACACACACACACACACACACACACACACACACACACACACACACACACACACACACACACAGCACAACAGCTTCATTCCAAATTTCCAAACGGCCTCAACTCTGCTAACAGTGCAGCAATGAGAGGCTAAGGGTGATGACCCTTGGGCCATGCTAAGGAAGTTGCTCCTCTGTGTAGAGACTTGTGACTCAGTTACTGAACAACATTGCTCAGGAATGAAGGTCTGTACCCAACACTGCTCTTCTGTGTGTCCATCCAATTGAACACTCCCCTACAGCTTGCATACACTGCTCAGCACTGAGGGCACTCCATCGATCACTTAAAAGTCTGAAAACCTGATTGATTACACGGGGGGGGGGGGGGGAAGGAAGATTACAGAAACTTGAAGGCTTGAGGACCGGTGCTGTATCAAAGTCTTTGATGTAATGTCTGGCACCATGTCTCCTTAGCAGCAACTCACCTGTTTTTCCAACTGGCTCATGACCAGGTGGATCATTCTTTAGAAGTCTCTCATCATTCTGAAATCAAACACAGGCCTACTGCAACATAAAAGTACCAAATACAGGAACTCAACTTACTTTCAACTGTATTTATTTATATAGACCCATGAATAATGAGGATTGTACAGAGGCTAGCGCCTATAAAGCCCAAGCACATGGTGACAGTGTCAAGGCAAAGTTCCTCTTGAGAGGAAGGGACAATAAAAAGCAACTCCATACATAAACAGAAAATAACTCAACATATGTCAAAAGCAGAAGTTTACGTCAGCAGGTATTACGTAATAAGCATAGTGTGTGCTTGTACTGAGCCCCACTCAGGCCTCGAACCCGGGTCTACAGGGGAGCAAACCTGCACCAAAGGGCCAGGCTCAACTGTAGTGACTGCACTCACTGTCACGCTTCACACACACACACACACACACACACACACACACACACACACTCACACACACTCACACTCACACACACACACTCACACACACACACACACACACACACACACACACACACACACACACTCACACTCACACACACACACTCACACTCACACACACACACACTCACACTCACACACACTCACACTCACACACTCACACTCACACACTCACACACACACACACACACACACACACACACACACACACACTCACACTCACACACACACACTCACACTCACACACACACACACTCACACTCACACACACTCACACTCACACACTCACACTCACACACTCACACTCACACACACACACACACACACACACACACACACACACACACACACACACACACACACACACACACACACACACACACACACACACACACACAGGTGTCCCCCCCCCCATTCCCTGATGAACTTCTCCCATCGCAGGGTGCCACTACCCACTAGTGTTTCATCCATCTCTGGGGTCCCTCATACAGTGGTCAACCTCTCCTGGGGGTCTCTCGTTCAGTTCATACTATGAACTTACTGCACACACTTCCAATGGACACAGGGCAAACCATCCCACTTCTGACACCGTATGTAGTGAAGGGAGAGAGCAGCTAACCACTCTGAGCTCAAACACAGATTTATTGGGTAACAAACCAGCACCCTGACCGCAATGCCAAAGAGCCTGACTCGTTGGCATGGCAGTCAGAGCACATACTCTAATGTAGTGACGGTCTCCATCGATGACAGTTTGTTTTAATCAGTCAGTATTGCGTCAGTATTGCTACCTGGTTCCATTTAATGGTAGTCATTAAAAGAAAAATGACTCAAGCTTACTACTGTAATTGTATATATTTCTATTCGGTAGTCCACTGCAAACATTCATAATTGATACAGCATTAATGAGACTATGTTTGAACTTTTAAAATGAATTATTGTTGAAAGAAATTAGTTTACAGACTGCCAAGAGGTTGGGCTGTGAAAGGTCATCGTTTTTCTTTTTTCTTCTTTTTTCTTTTTAAAGACCCAAGAACAGAATTAACTCTGTCGAGGCATCTAAAGGAGTACAAGTAAGATCTGTGAAGTTCAGTGTTTATTGTTTCGCCGCAGGTCATGTGTTTTACTCTTACCGTCATTCTTGCAGTAACAAGGAATTGTGAAGTACTTAGAAGTGTCCACTTGCTTCGAGCCAAATTTTGAAGAGGACAACACACAGCCTTTTACTTCTTCGTCACGACTCACGAGTTCCCATTTACCTCATCACGTCTAGTCTGTGACCTATAACTCTATCGTTTCAGCCAAAGCTGCGAGGCTGGCCTCTCCTCCGTGCGTAAAGGAAATGTCTGTATTTGATTGTTGTCTATTGCTCTCTCATGGAGAGATGTATTTGCCTGCTGGGGAGTGGGATGAGTTTGTTAAATGAATGTATATTTTTTTCAAAGCACTTTGAGGGAAATCGTGAGCTACACGTGTTTCTTCCTTGTGTAAAATCTTCTCAGGTTGTTCACCAAGACAAGTTGAAGCCAGTTTATGTGGAGAAAAACATAGATGGCATGGATCTAATTCATACTGTTTAATAATCTTCTCACAAACAAAAGTTCACAGAGGACTAATGTTAGAAATATTTTAATGGGTAAACATTTAGTCATTTTCTCCCAGGTCCTCTCCAGTTAAAATATGCATAATAAGGTGTATTGACAATATTTCAATATCAAACAATACCAAATGTATACATTAGTATTGCATATATGTTGGCTAGAGATAATACTTTCAGATTTTTTGTATTATGTAGTTGAGCCATGTTTGAGTACGCTGGAAGCCAATACACTTCCGTAAAATATGTCTTGACATACTGAAGCATATTTAAAACAATATGCTTAGTTCTAATGCAAAATGTATTATTAAAATGTAGACTGATGTGTCTGTTAAACAGTTAAAATATACTTTCACAAATGTTTTTTATCAGTTAGCACTCTGGATAATCTGCCATACTAATATACTTGTAAAGTAGCATACTGCTATTTATTACACTCCCCCCTGTGTACTTACTGTAAATATTTAGTTAAAATATTAAGTTAGGTAGACATAGCATAAAGTCTGACCCATATGACATTTTAATCTGGGCAAGGGGTGCCTAAATTGATCATTTTGCGCAGGGTGATCAATTGTTTTTGTTTGACATTCATTCTCAAGTAATATTCTTCAACTTTAGTGATAGCGTCTGCTGATTGCTGTTGTTATGGAGTTTACGACATGCTACTGCATCTAGCTTCATATGCTTGATTAAATTCCTGACAGTGATGAAACTTGTTCATCCATGTTTTCTGTACATGGTCGAGATACAATCTTAAGTGATTGACACTACAGATATTCAGTAAGATCTGAACTGATAAAAATCCCATTCCAATGGTTTTTATCAAAAGAGGTTGTTTTTCACATTTCCAGCACACATAAAAAAGGATAAGGTACCTAGGAGGGCATACTTATCCTACACCTAAGTGTTAAGTATGCGTGTTTTAAATTTAACCATCATGTTGGATAAATGAGTAGTCATAGTAATATACTTCCGGGGCCCAATGCACACTCATAAGAAAGAGTAATAATACATATTGTTTGAATATGCCAGAAAGTAAACATATTGAACATCTTTAAAGATTTATTTTTGGGCTTTAATCAGCATTTAGTGAAGAGTGGCACAGGAAATGAGAGGGAGAAGAGTGGAACGGAGAAATGACATCAGGCCGGAATCGAACCTGTGTCCTCCATGAGCATCAAGCCCAAATGTGGTCAGGGCTACTGTTTGAGCCACAGTGCCCCCAAACATATTGGACATCTTGAACAGAACTCTTCAGAACAGAACAGAACAGAACAGAAGAGAACAGAACAGAACTCAGAAGAGTCACAATGACCTAAATCCACAAATGAAGAGGAAGGTGAACGTGACCCATAGGAGCGTGTGCTGCACACACAAACACAGACGTGCACACACACACTATTATTTATTCACTCGCTTCTAGGAAAAGAAGCAGTAAGCATAAGGTGTGCTTTTGGCACTATGTAGCTAGGCCATCTGAGACTAATATCATTTATGCCTAATATGGGTCTAATTTGCATCCTAATGCCAATTCAAAGGTATTCTGTACAGAGCTAAAGGTAAAATTAATATGCTATTAATGAATAGCCAAGGATGAATAATTATTCTGTCATTTGTCACAATGACCTAAATCCACAAACCAAGAGGAAGGTGAACGTGACCCATAGGAACGTGTGCTGCACACACAAACAAAAACTAAACGTGCTATTAATGAATAGCCAAGGTTAAATATGTGAATAGCTAATGCTTGTAATTATACTGTCCTACAGGAATGGTTTTCATACTACCTGAGCTTAACCATTTTCTCACCAAAGGCTGTATGTGTTTTGCCCAAACACAAGGTGGAGCTTTTGTGATAGTTTTTAAGAAAGAGGTCAGGGGGCTGAGCTCACTGCCACACTGCTTTAACTCATTGATTGCTTAGTTTTTCAAACTTTCATATGTTTAAAACATTAGCTTCATTTGCATCATTTAGTAAGCTATGCATAATGGGGAACAGTCAAATGAAGATATAGTGTTTCATTTTAAGAACACTGCAAAAGCCTTAGACCTTTGTCATGTTTCCTGTTTTTCAACCACATACTCAGAGGCGAAGCCATCTGGAAGACTGAAGGGCTGGACAGATTATTAGGAACTGGTACTTTTGAGTCAGAAACTGAGAAATGTTTTAAATATCTCTCAAAAAAATGAGGAAATATTGTTAAACACTGTGACACACCACTAACACACATATCCATTTATCTCTCCAAGTGTTGTCTTTAAATGTGGTCTGTTGGTTACTTGAGAAAGACAAAAAAGTAGCTAGGAAAAGTCAGGGTTTTATCAAGGAAAACCTCAAGACGCTTCACAGTACTTAGTCTGACTAAAAGGGTTTCTATCTGAAGCTTTCAGGAAAAAGACAGAACGTTTGTGGGAGACCGTCTTGGGCCGACAGATTTATTCATGTTTATAATGTATAACTACCGAATAGCATAGGAGTTATTGTTATAATGTAGGTGTTATTGTTATTGAGTTTTGTTACTCTATGATACTGAACTACTGAGTATGCTATTCATCTAAAAATCTTCCTACAGTAACTGCGTTTACACTACCGGGCCAAATCTGGACAGGCCCTTGTGGCTTCCTCAGGGCTTATGGCCAGGGGCTCTTGGCCCACCGATTAGCCCAGGGCCAAGCAGGGCTACCTGGTGGTTGAGGTGGTGTGAAGGTGAAATGTAAGGTAAAAGAGAAGTTCAGCGCCAAAGAAAGATAAGTAGTCACTATCAAATAGCAACCATGCTTCCAAATAACTTTAACAGATAATAAACAAGGTCAACACGCAAAATCAGCACTCTGCTTAATATTTTGACAAATACAAATATGCAATGATAGCTTGATCAAGTAGGGGAGTGTAATGCTTTTGATAGGTGTCCTTTCTGACTCGGTTATTGGGCATAATAGCAAAGACATTTTGACTTGTTAGTGACGTTGAACATACAGTGGCAGAAAAGCAGAGAAATTTTGATTACAGACTACCAGGGTACTATCAATTACAACTTATGGTTAGAAATAAACAAAAAACGTACCCGGCGTCACAAACGTGATGTAGGTATACGCTATAGAAATGCTGGGATTGTAACATGTGGATCTAATTTCAACATATTTCAATACAAAACACAGCTGGCTCAAATGAACACAATATGCATGAATGTTAAATTAACATCAAATGACTACATGATAGTTGAAGCTAATTTATTGCAATGAGCCATGGGGTGTGCTAAACACAGACTATCGTTAACTTATGTAAACAATTGAGACTAGCTTGCAGTCTAATGTGAACTATGCCTGTAGCTGGCTTATATTAGAGCCAGGTCTTCATGGAGTGTGATATGGATGGCCAAACTTTTCCAGCACTTGAGTTTTAAGGACTATACAAGTCTGATATGTCTGTTTACCTTATGAAGGATATGCTTTATGTGACTTTAACTGTACATACTACAAAGTGAAGATCAGCAAAAGCAAACAGCCACTTCGGTTTTCGTTATATTCCTTTTCTTAACTTCCTCTGCAGTGGCTCATTGGTGCCTGGCATCAAGACTTTATTGCATGATACCTCAACTTGAACTTCCCACTTGCTTGTGAAATGGGCGGTCGGGTGACGTCTACACCGAGGCAACAAGTTATGGGTGGGTTTTAGAGTTGTAGGGTAGAAACGCAAATATTGGCTCGGGGCCAAAGGCTGCTAGCCCTGGTTGACCAGAAGATAGCCCTAGCGCTCGCACAGGCCTGATGGTGGAAACACAGCTTTTAGGGTTCAAACTGTCTCTAAAAGAGTGATGGATAGTGTCATAGTTTGTCATATGAAATGTCATGGATTCAGGCTCAAATTTTTTTCTGAAAACCAATATTAAGACAATGAGGCTAGAAAACAGATTCTTCCTCTATGAGTGCTATTCCTTAGCAGGAGCTCATGTCCTGGTTCCTGTCACCAAAGGACTTCATGTCTAAAACGGCACATTACTCACCAAGACCTCATCTGTAGATGCAGGTTTTGAGATTTTGTCTAGTGTGATTTTGTAGCTGCATGATGATCCTGGTTCCATTGGCCTTAATCCATGCACGGCTGTTCAAGAATGTCACCTAGCACAAATAGTCTATTTTATCATGAAAAATACAGCTAGCTAGTCAAACAGAAAAAAAATGAAAAGGATTCAGTGCAACACACCTATCATCGTATTTGAGACGACCCTACCTATAACATTCCAGAAATATTATGGTTATGCTTACTGTGGAACTGTAATGTCAAACCCATGTCCTGAAAACCTACAGCGGGTGCAGGCCCTTAGTCTATTGAGACGTGAGGAATATGGATTATACATTTGTATGGAATTGCTGTGTGTTGATTGTTATTATTATTATTATTTTTGTCTTTAAACTTTAAACTGAGGACATTATGTGACCTAACATACATTATAGGCCTATGTATCACAGTGTTATAATTAAAGGGCAATATACAGCTATTTTACAAAAACATATTGCTAATTTCTGGCCACCTAGCAATTCCCCGTAATGTTATTGATAGGTAGAAATTGTATAAAATAATATGCAATCTTTCATGTATCAGTTGGAGAAAGGCAAATCTTCCTCACAAGCTCAGAAGTCTGCTTTTCACATGATGTCTTTGGTGTTATCCGATTTTATTATACAGCTCTTCAAAATGTTGCAAAAAATTCCATTGAATTGAATTGGCCATCTCATCGTTCAGAGGTTCCGCTTCAAAAAAATGATTGATCACTGCCATTGGCAACGGCTTTTGTGCGTCTTATTCACGTCTTTCATATCAATCCGCAAGTAGTCTGTTCGCTGTTTCGTTACGGAAATTCAGTGTAACTTGAAATCAAAAGGTAAAACTTAAAAGTTCTATTTATGAGGAGAACTATTTTTTCTCGGCAAATCAATTAAAATGCACAATGATATGAACAAATTGACTTAATGCAAGTGTGGTATAAGCAGGACAATGGACTTCACCTGATCTGGTGTGGGGGGCGTGGCATCAACTGAGAGGGGCGTGAAATAATTAGTGACATCATAACAAAGAAGACTGAGGAACTTCCTTGTTGTTTGCAGTCACATGATTCCTATGATGCGTGAAATCCAGATGGGGAGCAGGAAGTGGAAAGCAGAATGGCTGAGATGGAGGAAAGCCCATACTGTGCTGGTTTAGGGGCTATTACGAGAGTAATAATAAACAGAAAATCACAACATATGCTAGACCTGATCCTGTCAAACATATCTCACATCTAAATGCCAGCTTCAATGAAAAAAAAAAACCTGCCCCTACATGGATCTTTCAGTTTAAAATGTTTCCAATTGCATTTTTTCCCCCAATTTAACAAAACAATTTGGCCCGGATTTAGTTCTATACAGATGCCACTATTGAGTATCCAAATTCAATGTGCTTCAACTTGGTGATGGTTTAGTAATAAGCCCAACATTGGCCAACTTGGTTGTCAGACTTCATTACTGTAACAATGCCGGCTTAGGTCCCATTCCTGGCCCTTGAAAGTCTATGTGTGTGCTATCACCTTTGTCATTGGGCATTCAGGTCTGTTCAGACAACACTCCGAAAGATACTGTGAAATTCCCTGAGGGATATACACCTTTGATAGACTGATAGGAATTATCATCATTATTACTATTATTAGTAGCCAATATATAATGGCTTCGATCAAATCAAACTTGATTTGTACGGCGCATTTCTTGCCAGGAGGTAACACAATGAGCCTCACAGTAGGGGGGGGGGGAGACACACAGATTTTTCAGAGAAAAATAAACAGGAAATGATGTACTAACAGGGATGGATTACCGAACAGGCCTACCGGGCCCAGGGGCCCATGAGCTCAGGGGGCCCCTAACGGTGCAAACCCATGACAGCGACGCGATCAAATTCCATCGCTTTGAGTGGGCGTGGTGTAGCGTGTGGAAATAGCATACAGTCCTACAATTTTCAAACCGTCAAAGACGACACCAAACAATCTCATTGGCTGCTGCCGGGAAATATCGCTCCTCATTTGCATAAGTTTCAACATGTTCGAATTTTCAACGGACGCGTCGCTCAGATCGCTCATTTACGTCGCAACGGATTGGCTCCCATTGAAATGCATTGGGTTTAGAGATCGCGTCGCTCACAACGGTGGCATGGGTTTGCACCGTAAGTCAGAGAATCTGCATGAAGTCGCTGTTATGTATCTCTTATTTGTGGTTGAAAGGTGTATTTTGTTCATTAGCTAATGGCTTTAATTGAGTGTACCTGCGCTGTGTTAGAAAAGGTGTGTGTGTGCCAGGGGCATAACTATAGACAGTGCAGCCAGCTCGTAGAGTTCTTAGGCAAAGGAGGCCCTGACTTATTACATTTCTCGGACCTATGACTGTAAGATGTTAAAATGTCTATTATAATAGCGATGAATTTGTTTCGAATTTATGCTACTATGCTATATACTGTATCCCCTCGAAATGGCAAACCTGTCTCTGTCATGGTTTTCATTAGCCTGGATACCAGCCCGAACACCGCCCACAACATTTTTGGTCTGGGAAGTTCGGTCTGGCTCTGTGCCGTTGGGGAGAGAGTATCAGAAGTCAGGATTCTGTCGTACCAATCAAATTGACAGGGCGGGCTTTATACGATGATGGACAGATGACCAACCAATGCTTGAGTTGATTAGATAGATAGATTAGAAATCGTACCATTATGGCGGCGTCTCGGGAGCCTGTTAGTGGGACATATTTTATGTGATTTAAGCTATCTACACAACTTTTTTATGTCTACATTGACTCGGTTAGTTGTGTATGTGCAACACGAATGTTGCCGAGGATTGTAGGTCTTAACTGAAGCACTCGAGACCATTATTGAAAGGTAATTGCTAACGCTTAGACAAAAAATCCATTGAAACACATAGTAGCTAACTAGCCTCGCTGCTAATAAGTATAACGAAAGAGGAACAGAGAAACATGATCAAGGCATTTGTCGATCGAAAATATGTTTTTGCCGTCCTACCAACGGGATCCGGTAAAAGTTTTAATGTATCAGATGGTCATACTATGTTGCTCTGATTGGTTGAAGGTATCCAGTTGAGCGAAGAGGAATTTTTTTCCCTGGTTGGTTGAAACACGCCCCATAATCACAGCCCAATGGGTCAGTATCAGACTCATATTCTGACTAGAATTATGAGTATGACATCGTCAGGCTAGGTTTTCATCATTTTTGGGGGAAAATCGTCAGTAGCAATCTATAACACAATTATACGCTTATCCTACATAAACAAAAAAAAAAGATTACATCTTTATTTATCAATATTTTGTATGTTATTTTTGTCATAAACCAATTATGATTGCTGGGTAATATGTATCGTGTTGTCCAATGTTAAGTCTCTATTTGTCTCTCAATTTGTGGCTAGTTTAGGCGCAAAATCTGAACGTCAAGACCGACAAGATGACCGAGCACAGCAAGAGGCACAGCACACCTGCAAACCGAACTACACCTTTCAAACATAAAAGTGCTGATGCATGATTTGCTTTTTCAATTGACAGGGTAGCCAGCCCATTCAGCCTCTTCTGCCCCAAGCTGTCCCTCAGGTAGGTCTTAATGAGTTTCAATTTAGAAAAGGATCACTCGGCTGTTGCCCTGTCACATGTAATGTCAGAAACATGTCAGGGTGGGGGGGAGTTCTTTGACATGTCGAGGCCCAGGGGTCCATGGTTTCATAATCCGTCCATGCGCACTAACCATACTGGCAATGTAAAGGACTGCTCAGCACGGTTATCGTCAAACTAAGAGACAGCTGCTGGGGTGGGTTACTTGTAAAGACACACAGATTTAATTAAGATAGATAAATAAACAGGAAATTACGTACTTACCATACTGGCACCGTAAAGGACGGCTCAGTACGGTTATCGTCAAACTAAGAGACAGCTGCTGGATATGTTGCATATGTCTTTTGAGTCTGCTAGCAGTTGCTATTTCGGGTGAAATTCGGTTTCGGTTAGCTAATCTGTGGCTAATTTGCCTTTGGTATATTAGAGTAGGCTAATAGTTACTAGAGTTAAATATTGAGTTGCATATGTTTTTTGAGTCTGCTAGTCCTAAAGTCCTTTCCTATTTGTCATGTATTATCTTTTCCTTACAGTTAGGTTGAACTGTGGTTAATTAAACTATCATCACACCAGCATCTGTTTTCCTATTTATCAAGTGGTCCATGGAAGGCATTAGAGGATCGAGAAATTAGGGGCACACCACCGGGGTCTGGCAGGGCGACCTCCATGCCGGGTTTGGCATTGTCTCTCTCACCTGGTCAGCCCCCAGGCCCACCCAAGTAGAACCGGGGCAGAGCGGGTGTATATGTGCTACGTGTTTGTTTTCAGTTAAGGTTAAGCTCAGTAATTAAGCTCTAATATCATGATAAGGTTAACAGCGGTTTGTTACAAACACTTGTAAAGAGACACAGATAAGTTAACAGATAAATGTTGCAGTGAGTGATAAGCGAGACCAAAGAGGTATGTCTTAAATGCATGTTTAAAGGTTTCCACCGTTTCAGCCATTCTTAGGTATTCTGGTAGAGTATTCCAAAGGCTGGGGGCGTAGAAACTAAAAGCTGCTTTCCCATGTCTCTTTGTCCAGGCTTGTGGAACTGTTAGGAGTTCAGTGCCAGAGGATCTCCTGGGTGTGTACATTGAGAGCATGTCTGTTATATATTCAGGTGCATGACTATGGGGTGATTTATAGACTAGTTAGAGAATATTGAAATCTATTCTGAAACTTACAGGTAACCAGTGTAGTGACTTTAATACTGGTGTGATGTGTGCTCTCCGTTTGTATTGTTTGCACGATGGCCAGTAACCAATATTTGGCCCTACATATAATACATATTTTGGGTCTATATTCATTTCTCATATTTGCCTCTATTTAAATATTTAAATAGAACTAGAATGAGTTTGTATGTGAATGCCGTTATATAGGAACATACAGATCATACAGATCATGGTCACAAGTGATAACAAAATACTAAAGAGCAACACTGTTCAAACTAACAAACTAGATACAGTAGCTTTTTATGGATAGAGGGCTGTAGGCTGTCGACTATCCTTAAAGGAGTATACTTCCAAATGAGTGCCTTTGCCCAACGCAGATGGAGACCTGCACTTGGGTGTCTTTAAAGTATACTAGTTTTTCTGCTGTTGCATCTCAGTGCACAAGCTAAATCACTGATTGTTTGTACATGCACAGAGGTATCCCAGCTATGTGGTTCTTAACCATAAGTACCTGCATTTTAAGTTGTTGCTTTAATAACTTTTTTTTTGTAATCTTCAGTTTGTATAATATGCTCCTCTTTCACTCACTTAATGACTAATGTATGGTTTGCATGTCTTAATGCTTGTCAGAACAAGTCCCTCTGTCGTCTTGTGAACTGTATTGCCAAACAGACTTCTCAGAATAAGGTTAGTTAGTTAGTAAGTGTCATAACTTTGTTCAGGAACCGTTAATATAAGAAACTTAACATTTTTCCCTCGAACTTTGAGCTTGACCTATGCAGCAGAGAAAGAAAGTCTGCATCTTGAGAAATGAGGGAAAACCCTTGGGCCAAGGGATTGCTGTTGGCCCCAGCTGAGGTTGACATGGCCAGCCAGCCAGGCTAATTAGTGCGATTAGAGCACAGCTGCACTTGGCTGTGGATTTTTCAAAAGGTTCAGTGATCAAGTCCTGAGACATTTTGCACGTGCACCTTTACTCACTTTGGCTATCTGCATCGGTTTATTTGGTTTGGACTGGAACATGGTTCACCTGTTACATGGTTCACCTGTTACATGGATCACCTGTTAATTTGAGACAGGATTAGAGCTTTTACCACTTATTTTGTATAACTCTTATGTGTTGGCCAGCCAGGCTCTAGAAATGCAGAGCAGTTATAAAGGCTTAGCCAGCTTAGCCATCAGGACAGCCTTGCTCTCTCAAACTCTGCAGGCGTGAGATGTGCTTAACGCCCCATTCTGATAAACACATTTAGGCTGCATGAAACCTTCCTCAGTGTGTGTGTGTGTGTGTGTGTGTGTGTGTGTGTGTGTGTGTATCGGCTGAGAAAACGATTATGATGTAGTTGTTTTCAGATAGGCATGTCTGTAATGTCATGGCAATGTTATCATTTCGTTCAAAGGTTCTTGTTTAAAGATAGTTCCTTTAGCTCGATTTTTCTGTACAACAATTCTGTACAACCTGGTTCTTTATCTGAGGCATCACTTTCCCTGTTAAAACTGTCTGGCTCAGATAAATGAAATTAGTCTGTGTCAGTCCAGTGTTAATGTCTTGATTTGGACTATCCTTCCCCTCTCTCTCCCTCTGTTGTCCTCTCTTTCCTGTTCCCCTCTTTTTTCCCCCGGTGTGTCTGGGCCCGTGTAGTGACCACCCACTGGATCAGCATGGCCCGTCCAAACCCCCCGATGGCTTGTCCTCCGCGTCTTCCCGTGTGTGCTCCTCCGCGAACAGTTCATGAGGGAGCAGCTGCGGGACCAGGAGCAACGGGAGCACCAGGAGAAGCAGACCTCGCCTCGACACCCCCACCTGCGGACCCCCGTCATCCACGTCATCCACGTCACCCCGACCCCCCACACTTCCTGCTGGAGCCCACACACCCCTGGAAGTGCTCGAGGTGAGAGCTGTGCATGGAAGTTGGTATGGTGGTGTCTTAGCTGCCATTATTCAGACGCTCATTTGTGTCCTGCATATGACTGTATGGGCCCATGGTCTTGAAAATCATATATCACATTGAGCAGTTAAAGTAACACTATGCAACAATTGGACACTTTTTGAGGCATGGTTTTATAGGTAACTAGTTTTGGTACCATCCTCAAAATCATTTTGATAGCATATGGTCATGTGTAGGACAGATAGACACCTGTGTCTTTCCCACTAGCCATCCAGGATTTGCCCTATGTAGTTCTGTGTACCGATCTGGAATACCCTGCAAAAATGGAAGCTTCAACAGCATGGCATTGCCAGCTATACTGTCAAAAGACACTAGTTAGTGTGTTGGCAAGCTTCTATCAGTGTCAACTGGGCTGTTGGTGGTGTTTGCAAGGGGGTTTTGCATGCCTTTTAGGTAGTTAGCTTGCTAGTTTTGGAACATAACTCCTTATTGCTGCTTTAATATCAATATCAACAGCAGTTATAACAAGGTAGCACAATGGCCTTGTGATATCCTTGAATGAAAGAGTATTTAGTTCCTTCTTTATGTTTTACCATTTTAAATGATGGAGTGTGGGTAGCTAGTAATGCTAGTTATACCAGACTTGGTGTCTCCCTGGCTGGTCTTAGACATAAACTGTGTTAAATCCATAGGGGGGATTATGTCTTTAGTGAATTCCTCCCCTACTGAATGCCATGTTTCCAGACATTTGGCATTCAACATGCATAATCCTATTTTCTCCAGTACACTGACGTATTTCCTTTGATTTTGGGTTGGTTTGAATGGACAACCAAACCTGAAGTTTAAAAACGTACCGCACTGGGACTGAGAAGGTTATTTTTGATCAGAAAATGACTACACCTCTAAGACACATAATCAGCTATATCTGGTAAGAGCTTGTGTTTCCTCTTTAAATTGACATCCTGCCTTTTAATTGGTGTGTCGCTGAAAAAAAGAATCCAGCATGTCAGAGTTTAGTTTTAATATAGTGTATTAAAATACTAATGAGCCGTTATGACATTTTAACAAGTGTGAGTTCATAATCAGTGAAGAGAAATGATTATTAAGTGAAATGTTGGGATCCATAATAGTATGTAGATTTATATCTTCCAGACCTTGACAGTTCTATAGCTGCACATTTTAAATATCTAGTTTCCATTGTTAGTGATTATATAAATCATCATATAGATTATTCTTATCAGTTAAGTTTTAATTCTGATATTTTGAGATTTAGATTTTTATTAGAATGTATCCATACTTGTCCACATGGCTCCTGCATATGTTGTGATGGTGATCTCCACTTGCAAACAAGGGGAACCTCCAGTTTTAAATCTATTGCACAAATCATCATTAAAATCATTCATTCTGAAATGCTAAGGTATGTGCACTTTGGTTTACTGTACCATATACACAATGCAGATATGGAGCCTAAGAAGAGTGTCAAGTGTTTTTGGTGCCAGCCCTTCAAATTTTCCTTTGAAATCAGCAATACACACTATGCACCGTAATCTAATTGTTGGGCAGTGTGCAAAGCAATGAGCAACAAGCAAAGTCTGTTGTGCATGAACTATAGCTATCGTGTGGTGTGTGAGTGCATTAGGCCACCAATGTTTGCTCTTAGGAGCTTGCTCTTAGGATCTTGCTCAATGTGTTCAAAAAAATATTTTGCAAAAAAGATATCTAATTAGCTTACGTTCATGCACAGCAGACTTTGTGCTTTGCTCGTTGGCAGTTGCCCATCACTGAAATGAGGGCATTGTTTCTTTTTAAACTATTAATTTTCTCTAGTCTTTCACTCTTCATCACCTACTTTATTTTAACATCCACATTGGAGATCACTGATGTATCATGGACAATCCTTTATTTTCCAGAGGCATTAATGTCACCAATGCTATTGTGGGGTTGACCCCTAAGAATGTTTTTCCCTGCTTTGAACTTTCCGTTTGAATGTTTGATGTGAACTATCTACATTATAGAATTACGTGAAAGCGAGAGAGAGAGACTGATAGAATTAGCTTAGCGGTACCAGGCAGAGCTGTAGATAAAGAGGGGTTAAAACATTAAGCTGAGATGGGTTTGCCTAAGGATTGGGTAAACTCTTAATTAGTCAAGTGGCCTCTGACCCTGGTTGAAATGAGCAAGGAATCAGTTCAGGGTTCAGTGCAAAAGGGGGCTAACTCGGCCTTTCCACACAGAACACTAATTCATTCAGGAATGCTCGTAATTAGGCCTACTACTCTTGTTTTCCAGCACACGCATGGAAAAGAAATCCTTTGCTGCTTTGAAATAAAGACAGCAGGATTAGACCAGGACCATTAAGTTCCTCAAGCCAGTTATCACCATTAGGCAAATAGAAACACTGTTTAACACTGTTTAAGATTAAGTCAACTCACATTTGACTCAAGGAATGCGTTCATAAGACTATGCCGTTCACATCCATCCACAACTTCTTAAATGTTTTCTTTTTGCTCCTGTATAAACATATATTTTCAATTTCTCCCAGGAAGTTCTTATTACATGTTAAGTGTTGCTCGGCGCGGTATAATGATCTTTGTTGTATCACTGTTGTTGAGGTGACACAAAGACATATTTTACGTTTAAAGTCTGTCTGCCATTTTGTCACTCTGAGATGGTGACCTGTTAGAGTAGATATACTGTAACCGTTCTGGGCAGGCTTTTTGGAATAACCCAGGAGAGAACCGAGGCCTTACTGGCTTTCCAACCACAGAGTCATAGAGCTGAGGCTACATACCACCGTCATTCTGGAAACAAACTATTAGGCCTTTGTTTGCGCCGAGCCACAGCCCCACTGCCCCTTATGAATAGACACTGCCTTGGCAAATCTACAACTTTAATATTGTCTTGAAATATGAGTTCTCACGCCCCCTACGTTGGACTCACTGATAGCAGTCAGAAGAAAAACATTTTCAGTGGCAAAGTCAGCTAGAGACAAGGGCCTCTTTTTGCAGAACCAGCTGTTTGCACTCTCTCTCTCTCTCTCTCTCTCTCTCTCTCTCTCTCTCTCTCTCTCCCTTCCTCTCTCTCTCTCTCTCTCTCTCTCTCTCTTTGTTTGTGTGTGTATGCGTGTGTGTGTGTGCATGCATGTGAGCAAGCGCCCAAATGATTTGGTCCTTTTAAAAATGGTAATTAAACTAATTTATGGAGAAGCTATTTGAGGGTCTGTATTGTGTGTTGCCTGTTTACAGACTGCAAGAAGCTCTTCATCATTTCAGTAATGAAGTATAATGCCACAATAAGTAACATTTGTCCACAGATTGTAACAACATCAACTGACACTTTTAAAAATCCAAATGTAATGCACTTCATTGTACAATTCTACTGTTCCCAGTTTGCAAACAGATGACTTTTAAATACCATCAGATTTTAGCTCCACGTGCAGAGGGCATGCCACGCCATGTTTAGAGAGCTGGTGGCTGGGGTGACCTTTCATATCACTGAGCTGCGGGCATCTCGCTCTGACAGCATAAAGTTGGATCATTGTGCTCTTCCTCTGGGTGAACCAGGCGCAGGATTCAGATTTTGTGCGATCCAAGCCATGAGAAAAAGCCCTTTGTTTTCGCAACTAAAGTTAAAACTAAAAAGACCACTCTTCCCTGGCCTTCTATGAAATCCGCCATATTTTGGTTTTTCAGACAAATCTTGAATTGGCCAAAACAAATGGATTAGTAATTTTCTTGAAGATATTTGTGTTTGATGTAGTCATTTGTATTGGGGGTTTTCCCAATGTTAGGCTAAATGATCTAAGAAATGGTTATTTGTTTGCAAACGTCATGTCCCACTTAGTGCAGTCGTCAGGAAAAAGTTATGTTCCCACAGCTTTTCTACATAGAACACCTAAGAATATATATTCATCGATGTCACCTGTATCTACTGTATATACGTTTTTGTTGAATATCATTGTAGGTACAGTCAGTTATGGCTGTATAGTTCTCCTTTATTTCCCAAGCAAACACAAAACTCTACATACATCATTGCACTCATGGTCCAAATGTCGAGTAGCCTAGTTGGGTTAAACTCTAAAGCTAAATACTAAAGTCAAATTTCACCATGATTTGTCCAGTATAAGTGTCATCATATCATGACAAATGAATAATTGTTTTAATTAGGGGCGTAAGATGTGGCCATAGATATTTCCACCTTATCTGATCATAAAGAAAGCACTCATTGTGTGCTATATATATACATTGACCCATTGACCCCTTGACCCTAAAACAGCCCTCCACATTCTTAACCCAAAATGAGGACATGCACACTGCATATAGCCTGACATCTATATGGTTAGACTATACAAACATTATATGGGTCCTTATGACGCATTCTTATCCCACAGTCATCTTAATGTATACCATTCATATAAGCATACTGGTTCATCGTTAAGGCAAGTGCATTTTGTGAATCCCCACCGATTGGACAATGTTCCCCATTTTCAAGGACAGGACGTTACATTCTCGGTAAAGTCTTTTGCCCCGGGCTTGAAAGCACATTGCACGGATGCGAGTTCAAGAAGAAGAAGAAGCCTCTTTGTGTTACTGTCGTCTGCTACTGAGCAGCCTGTGTTGCCAGTGTGCTTCCCTTTTTCTGTAATGTCACTGTCTCCACCGCAGGCTCAGAGAGGGGCGAGCGAGGAGTCAGCCTTGGGCCCTTAACACAGCCAACAATCGTCTAAACACACACACACACACACACACATGTACGCATACACACACACACACACACACACTCATACAGACACACACACACGCACACGCACACGCATATACACATGCATTCACTGACACAGATATAGATATGTTCATGTGCCTACTCCACACATCCACAGACAAACCCAAAGTAAACGAAAGCCCGTAAACATGTGTATATGCACAGACACACATCCACACACATATGTGTATACACTTGGGTACATGTACAGTTTCAAGTTTCAAGTCTTTTATTGTTAGATGCACAGAACAACACAGAGTCAGACTGGGCACTGAAATTCTTAAGACAAGACACCGAACAGCAACCTACCATAACATATAACATAACATACCATAACATATTAGTACTCTGAACATAAATTACACATATGATAAACAATAAACCTACTTAATGTACAATAAATATACAATCTAATATGCTAAACATATAATACACATATAATTACCTATACTAGCCTAAATAACCTATACTAACCTAAAGACAAGTCAAGTGTGGGAGTAACAGGTAGTGCAATATTACGATAGTGCAAACAGTAGATGAAAGTGACAGTGTGTAAAGTGGCTAGTGTGTATCACTGTCCATTTAGAAGTCTGATGGCCCTTGGAAAGAAACAGTTCTCCGGTCTCTGGGTTTGAGGCCGAATGCTTCAGTAACGCCTGCCAGAAGGCAACAGGGTAAAAAGTCATAAAAAAGCCATTTACAGCCATACGACATAAACACTAATGTACAAGCACACTCTCCTTCACACTCACACACACACACACAGGCTGTAGACATGAATAGACATGTCAGTATGCGCACAAACAAAGACTTGCATACACAGAGAAAAGCATATGGATGCACACCAAACACACAAAGGAAATGATTACACAATGATAGACGTCTGGCTGTAAAATGACACGCCTTACAGAGTAAGCTATGCTTATTTAAAAGTCGACCACAACTCTTAACGGCCTGTACCATAACCAACAGAAGTTCTCTGTTTCCGTTTTTATTTGGTAAGTCAGTCAATCAACAGTCCAACGTGATCAAGTAATGAAAACATGACATAAGTAATGAAAATATGAAAAAAAGGGGGTACTCTTCCAAGGCTTTTCATCTTTTGAAGTTTTGTCATGTTTGGTAATGCAGTGGTCTAATGAATGGCCTACACATTTTTTGTCTCTTCTATAACGCACTCTATCATTGTAGTTGCTGTGGCTAATCAGGCCACTGTGCAGGAAAATATAACCTTTACCTTTTCCAGCATTGCTAGTCCCTCATGCTCAGACTGAAAAGAAGGACTTAACCCAGTTGCTGTAGCTCCTCAAACTGACAATTGATATTCTGTTTTCCAATAGTGGCAGTCCTAAAAAAAGAAAAGTAAAGAATATTTTACCAGATCCCAATCAAATTAAATAGTATGTGAGAGAGTACAGACCACAACTTCTGTTTAAATCTGCATCTCATTCTAAAATTGTCTTTCTAACATATTCCAGTGTCCCCTAAAGTGTTCACAGTTCATAAGCTCTTGGTTGCGCAAAGTTGGCCTGAATTTGTCCTGATGTTTCACGATGTAAATGAGCTTGGCACATTTTTTACGTCCGATTCTGTAACTTGCACTTGCGCAGTCATGACATTCAGTATGTCCTCTGACAGACAGGTGGTTAGATCTGTAAGGGGTGTGTGACAGTACGGGACAGTCCAGAAGCGGCGAGAGATGAGTATAAATAATGGCCGCAGGGGCCTTCATAACATGATGTGTAAACTCAGTATCTGAACACACCCACAAACTATGGTTAAGACATATGCACAAAGCCTCTATTGTGTTGGAAAGGAAGCCTAAACACACATTCTTTACTGTCTGCTTTTTCAACTTTTCCCAACCTAACTTGTTCAGGCCGTATCACATAAGGGGTGGTCATGCCTTGACCTTAGCCCCCCCCCCCCCCCCCCCCATGCTCCAGTAAGATATTACTGATATGGAGTGAAAACAGAATGTTGCTTGGCAGTTCTATACATTTAAAAGATGATATCCCATTCGCAAAGCAAGATAGATGAGTTAAGATTTCTCAGGCAAGAATGCAGATGACGTGGCCCTACTGATGCCAGACCTTAGGCCACATACAGGTCCTAAGGGCTGTAGTCCAATCACATAAATTACCTAAAAAATGACTGCCAATGTTTATGGCCTGCAAGTATTTCTAATAGCATATGTGAATGTGATGGTTATTCATCCAGAGTAGACAGTGGTGTAGCGGTCCCTGGAGAAGTTGGTATACTCTTAATTTTTTTTAAGCAGCCCATACAGCACAGGATAAACGCCCTGTTTTGAGAAGTGGGTATACTCAATGCTGACTGAAAAATAAGTGAGCATACTCCGGTTACCTGCGTATACCCTGGACTACACCGCTGAGAGTAGAGGACCATAACGCGCGACACAAGGGAAACTTCCAAACAAAAGAGTATCATTTCTTATAAATTCAAAGAAGCTAGGAACGGTGTGACAAGGCAAACGGTGTGAGATACTCTAAAAATGACTTGCAATAGGTGTGTTTTATGCGTACTAATTAATTGGTCTTCTCCCTTGAGGAAGGGAAAAAAAAATATTATAACAATGACTTGCAATAGGTGTGTTTTATGCGTACTAATTAATTGGTCTTCTCCCTTGAGGAAGGGAAAAAAAAATATTATAACAATGAATGAGTTTATACGTGTTTGCGTAAATGTTACCCGTAAATGTCATAGCCACCTCAAGGATATTGCACCATGTGCCCTTCTCCAGTCTGAAATTTACAAGTGCGGTAAAGAAAGTGCTTTGAGGAGGGACGAATACTGCTGATATTATCTGTAGCCGTCCTTGCCCCTAAAGGTATGCCACACAATGATGCAAACAAAGGCATGCTCTTAAACTGATCATGTAAGACCAGTGCCCTAATTGTCTGCAGGGTGGGGTGTCAAATATTAATTTCCCTCCAATACTAACTTTTCCTAAAATATGGCTCAGAATGGGCCTTTATTGGTCTTTCGTGGAGTGATTTGTCCTTTTTGGTTTTCTTTGTTGATATTGCATTACATTACATTATATTTGGCATTATATGATAATATTCTATTTTCTATTTGCAAACTAAACCTTTTGCTTCTTGTCCAAAGAATTTGTTCCTTTGCTTGACAAGTAATGGAAAACCAGCTTAGTTAACTTGCTGACTGACTGATTTAGCTAGCGGTGTAATTCATAACACACACGCTAGTCATACTGTAAGTTGAATATGGCAGTTAAGACGAGCATGTGCATGAGTTATCAACTGCTATTGCCTGCCTTTTTGTTGTGCTTATTCTTCACCTTTAGAGGTTTACACAAGCTCTTTGGCTTTCCAGGCCTCCTGTATTTGATTTCTCTTTCTCTCCCTCTACTGTTTCTCTCTCTCTGGGGGTTGGCGTTGTCATCCATCTCTGTGACACTCCGCTGTTGTTGTTCTTTAACAACCTGCCATTGCAAGTCCTCTCTCACCTTCCCCAAAACATCTTGGTGCTGGTGGCCTCTGTGCCTATCAGTCTCTGTGGTTCCCAGCTTATGATTGAGAGGGCAGCTATGGTTTGGTGCAGGGATGTGCACAGGAATTTTGAAGGGCAGTTGCTCGGCCCTGGGAAAAAAGGGGCAACAGATAATTTTTTGTCACCGCCGCTGCCACGCCCCCCGTCCCCTGATCGCAAATTTTGCGAATATCATTTTAAACTCTCACTAACCGCCGCCGTCATCTGATCGCAGATTTTGCCAATATCATTTTAAACTCTCATTAACCGCCGCTTCAATGCCCCCGTCATCTGATCGCAAATTTTGCCAATATCATTTTAAATTCTTCAACTTCAGTCGAGGAGGGCAAACGGGCAGTTGCCCGAGCAACCTTAGCCCACTCCTGTGCACGTCCCTGGTTTGGTGTCACTCTGTCACAAGCTTAAGGTCATCTTGGATGGACCCAAGAGATGCCTGGGATGCTTGGGTCTTGATCTCCTGTGCAGGAAGACAATCCTGAGCAGCAATGCAGCAATGGCTTTTCCTGCTTTAAATCTAGCAGCATTCCACTCTTTTCCTCTAGCATTTGAAGGCCATTAAGCTGGCTTTGTGTATGCTCAGTTTGACCTATGAACCAGTAGTTTTCAGTATCATTTTGATTGGTGAGCTACAGCCTTATCCCAATCAAAATTCACTAAAAGGTCAGTCTGTGGAATTGTTAAATGAGGCTAATAGACTACCATTTGAAAAAATGTGCTGTTGTCAACTATAACTGCATAAGAAAATTAACTAAATAATAAGTTCAAACAGTTGAATTAGCATGGCTGAACAGATTGCAGCAAAGTTGAGTTTTGTTTGCTGGATTGAAAAGGAAATTAAACATACAGTACATGGGTTTCCTGAGTTGTATGGAGTATTGCTGTCTGTGTACTTTTCTTTCCATACGAAAATCAGCTTTTCATAATATTTGTTCACTACTTTTGTATTTAACATTGTGCATGAATGTGCAGTGAACATTTTCAATTTTATTTGTATTCATGGTTTGTTCAGGAAATAGACATTACCTGTGCATCGCAGCACAACAGCAGCCTATGGATAATTCATTTTTCAGAGAAAGAAAGAGAGTACTTTTGTAGTGCTAGGCTGTCCTGAGGCTCTCTCCCTTCTGCTCAGGTGAAAGAGTTCAGCGGTCTGGTGTCTCTGTTCAGTCTGCCGGCTCAGTTGACACAGCCAGATACAGTTGGCATCTTGCCGTGGGTGGCCAGGCTCCGCAGCAAATCTCTTCTCTTCACACGTTGGATTGTAAATAGGCCTCTGACCGTGTTGATCGATGAATCATGTTGAGGTGAAACTATGAACTTATGCCATGGTGTGGGATGTAAGCCTAATGTTATAGTATGTTTAAGCACTATAGAAATGGGTTAGATGGCTGAGATGGTAACAAACTGCAAAGTATAGATAGAAGCTTGGTTTGATGTTTGAAGCCTGCACAGATAGATGTTAAGGGCCTGATTTACTAACAGGATTGCGCCCATTTCTGGCGTAAAATAGCGGTCGTAAACAAAAAACGGTTTTACTAAGGGGGCGCAGCGCATATTAACGCCTGTGGGTGTGAACAGGGGAGGTTACGTGGACGTGGGTGGTAACGTAGGCGTGAAGCGCACTTTAATGGGAGGAGAGAAGGTAAGTGCGCCTAATGATGTATTGCGTGGAATTTACTAAACTGCCTGGCGAGCACACGTCCCTGATTTGCGGGCTAATTCTCCGCCACATAAAAGCATGTCTTAACCAGGAAGCGCATTTCCATTGAGTCTGAAAACGTGATATGGCAGCAGTTATAAGAGCAAGGCGAAGAAAGACAGCGCGCACAGAAAGAAACAGCGCACAGAAATAATTTTTTCAACTCGTGTAACACATTTTCAGTTAAGCGAACCACAAATCATTAGACGGTACAGGTTAACCAGCCACGCAATACTTCAATTACTGGACCAGATCAGAGAGACATCTAACCCTCCACCCGGCGATCACATTCCATTCCATCAGTTGTTAAAACTAATTTGCAAATATTGGCCTCCGGATAATTTCAACCAGTTATAGCATCTGCAGTTGGTATATCTCAGCCTTCACTCAGCCAAATATTCACCCAGGTGTTCGACGCATGCTACGGCGCACTAGTCAATACATTTCCCCACTGCCATAGCTGAAATTAGAGACATCAAACAGGACTTTTTTTGAAATCGCAAACTTTCCGAACGTAATTGGAACCATTGATTGCACCCACGTCCATGTATATTGTAGTGAACCCATGTCCCTTGTAGAAATTATTAATCTCGCCATGTACACATCTATATTGTTATAATAGACAGTTTATGCATTAATGCCACCAATAGCATATTCTTTATAATCGTGTTCTTTTAAACATCTCGCTGTAGGTGATGGCGGGCAGAACAACAATATAGCAGCGCACACATTGAATCAGGTTCAGTGATTGAGCGAACGTGAACCAATATATATACCTCTTCCTAAATAAATACCACGGAAAATGCGCAAAAACACTGTGCTACAAGTATATAGCGAATTACCGTAAATATTGTAATGTTCTGGCGCCAAATCTTAAATGTAGACTGAACATAATTCGGACATTTAACATTTAGATATACATTTAACATTTACGTTTACATTTAAGTATTTATATTTTACATTTACATTTAACACTTATATTTAACATTTATATATAACATTAAACATTTAAGTTTATATTTAATATTTACGTTTACATTTATCATTTACATATATATATATATATAACATTTACATATAACATTTAACATTAACATTAACATTTATTTACAACAACTTAAACAACAATTTCTCTCTAAATGTTTGAAAAGGTGACATGTGAATATTGTCTTGCTTTTTCCCCCGTATTATAATGCTAAATGTGCCAAAACTGAGCAGGATTTTAGAACGTGCAACATTTTACAAACGGCGCCCCATATTTAATACTCGATTAATGGCTGCCACCATAATGGTAGGGGATATGGGGAGCAGCTGTTGCAGGGGGTTACCTGTCCTGGAAAAGGGCGTGAGGTCGACACTCAACCAGTGTTCTTAATTCTTATGCCTACTCACACGTCCACACATACACGACCACACCAGCAGACAACACACATAGGCACAGGCACTGCAAACAGGTTTTACAGCAATGGTGAGGTGCACGTTACCACTCAATACGACATGCAGTGCGCGAAGAAGAGGACTCAGATCTGGTGACCTGCCCCGTAGACAGCTGCAACACTCATTGTTGTTCTTCGAGGAAAGGGGAAGATGAGTTGGGGTTAAGCCTAACTGGCTAAACCAGGCAGAGTTTAAGCTTTGGAGAAGGCTTACTCCAACTAGGGAAGAACGCTGGGGCAGCCAGTACCACACCTATAGATGTAGCACCACAGGGGATAATAATGAAAGTTAATAAAAGCAGCACCCTAAACCTAGCTTACACCTCGGTTAAGGCTAGGTCAAACAAACAAGCAAACAAACCAAAAACTACAAAAGGCAAAAGCTGAAATTAAACCAAATAGTAAAGCAAAGCAGCAGTGGAAAATCTTCCTAAATAAAGAAACTGTAACCGTTATTCTGCTGGTTACATATGAGATGTGTGATTAATTAGTATTAATGAGGTACAGTGTTGTAGCCAATCAAACAAGTCTATGTTAAGACACCATGTCCATTGCAGGCAAACTGGATTCTTTTCGTAAACTCCCTTCACATTTCTGAGTTTACTCTGTCATACACCCCCTTGTTTTTAGACAAACAGTTGCAGTGATTGTGCGCTGGACACTCAGAACAAATAATGTTTTATGCTGGATGAGCAGAACTAAAGATGAAACGGTAGGTAGCCATGAGCCTAACTACTTGCCCCCCAGTGAAAGCTTTCTTTGTGTGGCAGAGGAGCTGACGTCAAATGCACTCCATAAAGACATAAATTCATCTTTGGGGTAGAACAACACAACATGAGGAGAATGATTTCTCCTCCCGTCCCTAATATGCATAACTAATTAGCTTTTTTTCCACTCCGGCCCCTTATAAGTTCAACTAACCACGGTTCTTCTCTTGATTGCACATGTAAGCTCTTCAGTCAGTCTGTCAGGAAGCTTCTTGAGCTCACAAAGGGAATATCTACTGAAGACATTTATGCTCTAAGGAAAATAGACACAGCACGCAGACAGAATGCTGGAAATGCTAGAGTACAGTCATTACCAGGTGAGCGACAGTAGCCTTCCTGGATGTGTGTTTGTGCCGTATTTGGAAGTATTTGATAATGTTAAACAGCAGCACATGGGTTTGAGTTATGGCTTGAAATCAGGGCTCCTGTTTTTGTATTCTTTCCTTTGAAGAAGTTTAAAGGAGTGCGACATTTCTAAGCCCAGTGAATTCTAGAGTACAGAGCGGGCAATTAAAACAGTTTACCCTTTGTGTTAAGCATGTGTTTAGATACTTTTGATTACTTTCAGTCAAATGCAGAAAATATTTTAGCTAAATATCACTTGCAATGTAACTGTACAACAATACTACGATCCTTGAGAAAAGCAAGAAACATTTTTCATAGTAAAAGATTTTCACAGGAGCCTAAATAAAATGGAGAGCGTGGCGGTTGTGTTTCTTGTCCAGGTCCAAAACCATCTTGACAACCCGACGAAGTATCACATTCAGCAGTCTCAGCGGCAGCAGGTGAAGCAGTACCTCAGCTCCACTCTGGGTGCCAAGCTCGGAGGCCAGAGTAACGGCGGGCCAGCTTGCGCCAGCCAGCCCTCAGAGCACGGGATGCCCCCTGGCCCAGGCACCAGTGCTCCCAACAGCCCCATGGCCCTCCTGACCTTAAGCTCCAACTGCGAGAAGGAGGTAAGGGCAGACGCACAGATACCATTGGAGTTAAATTCATTTTATTGAACTCAAAGCACCTGTCATTAACTACCTTAGGAAAGTACAGTATAAGCGTATTGGTTGACCATCACCATACAGTGTGCAATTTTCAAATGAACATACTATGAATCAGTCATGTGTCAATATTTACATATGTATGCTATCCATCTTGACTCTTGAAAAGAAATCCTAAATCTACAGACTGACTGCCCAATAGTGCGAGCATTGTATGGAGACTAACAACTGGATTAAGCCTACAGACTGTATATGTGTTTATGAGTCTAGGGGATTGCCTTCAGGGTGCTTAAGTTTCAACCACTAATATGTGATATTTTAAGTTGTTTCTGTCTGAAAGATTTAGTTCTGTAGAATTTCAACAGTGTCCTGTTTTAATTGCTTTGACAGATGGATGATGTAATTGAAGACATTATTAGCCTGGAGTCAAGCTATAATGATGACATCCTTGGCCTAATGGATGCGGGTCTTCAGATGACCAATACGGTATACTTGCCTGACCTCACTTTGACATGCAAGAGACAACAAATTACCATTTCATTTATTTATCTGAAGCTTGACTTGAGATACCCTGTCTTTCTCCAGATTCCAGTGTCTGCTAATCTTCTTGACTTGTACAACAACCAATGCCAACCAACCAATTGTTCGGCCAGTCTACCTAACGTCAAAAGGGAATTCTCAGGTAAATCCGTCCCCACGGCTGTTTTATTATCTGAGAACAGACTATAGGGTGTTCAACGGGCTACTTTTCCCGCTGGCGAAAGCTGATTTAACTGGAAATCTGTTAAAGAGCCGAGTTGGCACTTTTAAGTATGTATTCGTAGTCTGTACAATCCAGGTAAAGAGATTAGGACAAGCAGTGCTTTGAGTTCTGATGTTCTGATATACAGTGACCCCGTAAGGTCTAAGCACTCTTTTCAGTCATTAAGAATCTTTGAGATGTGTTGTAGATGGCCAAGCACTCACACATAGAGACACACTCTACTATCCATTACAATTGTATCGTAAGGATACATGTAAAGTAGTCAGCCATACATTCTTTGTAATCCATATTGTGTGCAAATGATTTTTCACAATATAGTTCAAACATTAATTTAAATATGATATTGTACCAAATAGTTGCCCCTGCTCCAGGTATGATGCACATCCTGGACAAACCTGGACCCTGTGGCAGCTTTGAAAACTATCAAAGGCAGGAGGGCTTTCCAGTAGGTATGTCATCATTTTACCCATTGGTTTTACTCTTCCTGTCAAGACAGCTACTCTATAAGATTGATTTATATTGATTTATAAAATACACATACTCACAGACACTCACACATAGGGCCCTAGGACTTCTGCAATGCGGAAGAAGCGGACGGAGTCACAGAATTCGGAATTCAGTAAGGACAACAGAAACCACGTTAAATATGGAATAGTGCAATCTAGAGAAATACATTCAATGGCCTTATAGGCAACATTTATGCCCACGTGAGTGACACAGGCACGTCAAAGATGTTGTCAGAAACAGCTAGCCAACAACTCTGTTGAATCTCATTGTATATCAACCTCTCGCATTCTGTGGTTTTAATATAAATACAGACTTTGCCGCATTGATGGCAAACTTACGCATCTTTATGCATTTTGAACCAAAAAAAGAAATACGTCACTAGGCAGAAGATTTGAGAATCAATTTAAAAAAAGATGTGGTTGTTCTGAAAAAAAGGGTTTTCAAAAGCTCTTTTCATTTAACACTTCAGGATCTGGCAATTTTTATGTTTCAGAAAAATTGCACATAATATGGACCATTTAATGAGACAACAATGTATCCCAAAATGAGTGGTTTAACCTTACTACAACAGAAGTCAAATTGTTCAGCTCGGTACTGAACTTCATGCAATGAGGTTTCACATGATTTTTTTATTGGCCTTGTTGCGTCTCTCAAAGTGGCTACACAATTGAGTCTATTCTCCAAGATTAATGTTACCACCCCCATGTACGGAGAACACACAACAACCTCTGAAATACATAGTTGGTTTGTTATGCGCTTTTGCATTAATGCTTCTTATTTTCATTTGTCAATGACTCAAGAGTGTCTTTCTTATTTCAGAAGCTGAAGTGAGGGCCCTTGCCAAGGAGAGACAAAAGAAGGATAACCACAATTTAAGTATGTCTGAAAGTCATGTCAATCAGAACTATGCATACACGTGTTCTTCACATTTTTCAGTCTGTCCTGACAAGCCTTAAATGTAATTTCTCTTTAGTTGAACGTAGGAGAAGGTTCAACATCAATGATCGCATCAAAGAGCTGGGAACTTTAATTCCCAAGTCGAATGACCCGTAAGTACTGACAATGAGCAATTATGAAAAAGAAAAAGAAAATACTTACACATTGGAATGGAATTATATATTTGACTCCAAATTAAAATGCAAGTTACTTTGTAAATTTCTTTGTACAGTCTGCAAAAAAAACATTCTTCACGTACAGATCTATAAATCCCATTCTTTACTTTTTTGGTAACTGTTTAGTTCCGCATTGATCCTGACAACTATTGTTGACAGAGACATGAGATGGAATAAAGGCACCATTTTAAAGGCCTCGGTGGACTACATCAGGAAGCTCCAGCGGGAGCAGCAGAGAGCAAAGGAACTGGAGAACAGACACAAGAGACTGGAGCACGCTAACCGACACCTGATACTGCGCATCCAGGTGCTAACACTTCTGGGAAGGGATTGTGATGTTAACAGTATATTGTGTTTGTGTGTGTGTGTATGTGTGTGTGTGTGTGTATGTGTGTGTGTGTGTGTATGTGTGTGTGTGTGTGTGTGTGTGTGTGTGTATGTGTGCACGTGTGTTTGTGTGTGTGTGTGTGTGTGTGTGTGTGTATGTGCTAACACTTCTGCTCTCGACAGCCACAATGCTGTACATTTGAAGGGATTGTGATGTTAACAGTATATTGTGTTTGTGTGTGTGTGTGTGTGTGTGTGTATGTGTGTGTGTGTGTGTATGTGTGTGTGTGTGTGTGTGTGTGTGTACGTGTGCACGTGTGTTTGTGTGTGTGTGTGTGTGTGTGTATGTGTGTGTGTGTGTGTATGTGTGCGCGCGTGTGTGTGGGTGTGTGTGTGTGTGTGTGTGTGTGTGTGTGTGTGTGTGTGTGTGTGTGTGTGTGTGTGTTTGTACACCTAAAGGAGCTGGAGATGCAGGCTCGAGCCCACGGACTGGCCGTGGTGCCCTCTACCTCTATCTGCTCGTCCGAGCTGGTAGCACGGGCCATCAAGCAGGAGCCAGGCCTGGACGACTGCGCAGCAGCCAACCTCTACGCCAGCCAGCCGCTCTCCTCCACGGACCTGTCCCGTCCCACCACCCTGGACCTGAACAACGGCACCATCAGCTACAGCGACAGCCTCTGCGACTTGGACGATAGCTCTGAGACCTACGGCAGCCCGCCCAGGCACTCGGGCAAGCTGGAGGACATTCTCATGGACAATGCCCTGTCGTCGGTCACCTCCAGCGACCCGCTGCTCTCCTCCCTCTCCCCGGGGGCCTCCAACAGCAGCAGCCGCCGCAGCAGCACCAGCATGGAGGAGAATGAGAGTGGGAATGGGTGTTAGCGGCATCCCTGCCTCCTTCTCGATGGCCAAAGAATCCAGCTGGAGGTTTTTTCTATCGTGGGCCCGATTTTTAAAATCTTTTTGGGTCCAAAATTTCATGATAATTCATGATCGAAAATCAGTCCAGTATTGCGTTAGAATGCTTAAACCGCAAACTGCAACAGCTATGCGATGTAATTCTGACTATATGTACAGTTTTGATCTTCCGGTCTCTGATGTAGCACCCCAGCCAATGCCTGTAGTCGATTATCGAACTGAGGCCGCGCACCTTTAAGTGCCCACTCCAGCACCAAACAAACAGTCATTTTCTACAATTTCTTTACAGTTATTCAGTTAAACAGAAGGAGGTGTATCTCTGTAGTGCCCCAGATATTAACATTTACGAGCCTGTCAGTGGCGTAAACAAGCAGTTTTCGTTAATGTGCTGGCTGTTCCTCATAGGATTCCATTATAGAGCCGTTTTGCAGTTGAGGTTTTAGTGTTTTTACTCAGTACTGGACCAATTTCATTAATCGTTAATTGTCCTTC
Organism: Sprattus sprattus; assembly: GCF_963457725.1. Lineage (NCBI taxonomy): Eukaryota > Metazoa > Chordata > Actinopteri > Clupeiformes > Clupeidae > Sprattus > Sprattus sprattus. Next base: position 8,691,821 of record NC_137908.1, on the reverse strand, counting down.
GTGAAACTTTTGACCCAAAAAGATCTAAAAATAGGGACTAGGTTGAAAAATCCTGAGTTTTCTCCTTTAAGGCCTGCACTTGTGGTTTAGCAAAGGGGGGAGGCTGAACTGCATGACCCGTTGACTAATGATAAGACATGCACTGGGAGGCTCTCGTTGAAAAAGAGATTTTGATATTTTTGTTATTTTGGTATATGATATGTCATATATTGCAATGAAAATTTACATTTCATTGGGAACGCTGAGTTGTTAGTTTTCATAGAGTTTACACTGTATTTTACTGATATCTTATAGGAGTGATTTATGTATAAACTTTCAGGAAGGATATGTGCCAATACAAATTTGTACTACATGTTTTCAGTGTAGTTGTATTGAAACAAGAGTGCATTTTACAACTTGCGGGTAATTCTTTGTGTAAATTACTACTGATTTAATTACATGTATTTTCTTTTATTGATTAATGTGTTTCAAAACCTTCTACTGCTCTGGAAGGTTTACAACACAACTGTATATCTTTTATTTAGCTGTAACTGTTTTTTTTTTTTTTAAGTATAGACAGGGTAAAAGCATTTGGCAATCAAGCACACAGTCATGCTATTCGAGTATATTTTGTAAAGACCAGACTGTCTGCAGAACCTCCTTGTTTTTCATTGTCCTCAAAAAAATGTTTAACCGCACAGTTTACAAGGTCTACTTAGCCATTCAATGCAAAATTTCAATTTAAAAACACCTTTAAAAACACCCTAGTCATTTCATCAAAGGTAATTGTCCATATATAGACTGAAACAAATCATTGTTCAAAAATCCATGCTGTTAAACTGTTAAATAAGCAAAACCATTTCAGCGGCTTGTGTTTATTCTCAGATAAACATTATTAAACGAAGATTCGCCTTTACAGATATTTAACATATTTGATCGTTTATTTGGAAACTTAATCGGCAAAGAATGACAGTCTAATAAACTAAAGCAGTATCTTAACAGAATAGCCTTTGAGTTTGGTAGAAGAGCTGGTGTAAGTCAGTCCTCCAGCAGTGCTCTATGCTCTATAAGCTCTATGCAATCACTTACGTGTATATAATGCTGTCGACACAGTAGTGCTTCAGGGAACATTGGACATGGAGCACATAGAGGTTTGAAAAACTACTTTCAGGAAACACAAAATATTTTATATTTGTAAGAAAAAAAAATCTTTATTTATAAAAAATTCAGAATGATATGTCAGTAATCTTGTTTTCTATTGCCCTAGCACATAGTCAAACTGTAAATGGTAGTGTCAGGTAGTTTTGGCACATAAAATAAGTAAAGTACTTGTTTAACCATGTCCTTATATCAGACCAGTTCTTGAGGGCAGTGTATCTAGCTCATTTCTGTTGACACTGTTCAATGATTGCTTTTTTTTAAACAGCAGAACACTGGGTTATTTGTACACCATGTATGTACTCAGTTCAGCTGAAAGTTAACACATGTTAATATGCCTGAGGTATATAAAGCTCTGAAGTTCTTAAGATTTCTGAATGGTATACGTATATTAGACCGATGTGATTAATTACTTATTTCTGAGGAGCACTTTTGAGCATCTTCGATCTTTTCTTTTTCAGGTTAGACATGAAAGATCTGTATATGAGTAAGACTTTTTGCAGGTAACATGAACTCTTCAGTGTTTACCGGGGCAAAGTGACATGTATGCACTGCTATTCCCAGGGTCCCTGTCACCTGTTCTCTCTTACACAATTTGTAGTACAACAATGGACACATGCATTTTAGATTGTCAAAATAGTTTTATGAAGTATAAAATGAAGTATATGCCTATACGCCAAAATAAAATTCTCAGCCTATTTTCAAATAAAAGAAAAGCTTTTTTTCTATTCTTTTCTGTCCTTATTTCAGTAGTCACAATTGTGTATTGAAGTTAGTGATCATGGCACTTTTGGAGATGGAGTCACCTCCTCATCGAATCATGAGATTTCCAAGTGGATAGTGGATCATAGTTACAGGATAGACATTAATCTATATTTTATTTAGATATAACACTGAATAATCTTAAACATGGGTCTCAGAGTGCCAAAGAAAAGCTTTTAGAATACATTTTAGCAACATAGATATGTATCGAAATATTTGCTAATATGTATACCATGCTATAACAGACTAAAGTATAATATGTCAGCTTTTTGGATTCTTTACACATAAAAAGTTTGACTTATTGAAAAGTAAGAAGCACCTAGAAAATCCCATATTAAAGTTATATCATATACAGTACATTCACATGTTCCAGTACTTTCATAATTCCCATTTGAACAGAACTACTGGGGAAAGCCTGGGGGAAAGTCTGGGAAAACCTGTTAAAAGAATAGGTCTTGGCATCACTCCCATCCCAAATGCTGCCGGAACAGAAGTCAAACATAAACTCAAGATTTCAAGGTTCACGAGGAAAGTCCTGGTTCCAACTCATCACACCACCTCTCGTACGCATGGCACAGGGTTTCATCGTCTGTGTCGTTGAAGATCTCTGTTGAAGGTAAAGAAAGTACAGATCTCTAATAAACTCTGAAAAGGAGGAATTCCTACACAAGGGATGAATTAAAAAAATCGTATTTGGGCTACTGGTTTCAATGTCATCCCTGCTAATATAGACTGACACAAGGCATTTTGGAGTGAGGATTTATTTTTTTACTTTCAGTCCAAACGATGTGCACTGCAAACTAAAGTAGGCCTACCATCAACCTAAAGTGCTATTTTTTTTTTTTTTTTTTTTTAATGGACATGTGAACACCACAACAGTGTTCTATGATGTAAAGGCTTCTGTACCTGCGCAGCCAAGGCCGGTGGGCAGAGGCATCCTCACCAGTCCTCCGGAGTGTCTGAGGCGCTCGTGCAGCGCCCTCTGGACCAGGGCCAGTGTGCAGCCCCGGTGCCACACGGGGAGCTCCAGCCCCAGCATGCAGTCGATGATCCGAAGCTTCTCGTCCTCGGTCACCAGGCCCCTCTCGTGGGCCACGTACACCATGAAGGCCATGTCGATGTTCACGGCCTCCCCGTGCAAAAGTGCTGGAAGCACTTCCTGCAGGGGAATGAAAAAAAGACGTAAAAGATTTGCATGGAAAGTATAGTATGCATGGGACATGCCCTGCAGTGGGATAACTTGGAAAAAAGACGTAAAAGATTTGCATGGAAAGTAAAGTATGCATGGGACATGCCCTGCAGTGGGATAACTTGGAAAACTGCCAGCTTTTCTGTTAAAGCTGTCAGAATATGACATTCCAAATGGTGTGAAAATTGAGTGAGTATTTCATGTTTCCCTCAGGCGCTGAGCACACTTATCCTATCTTGATCTCAAGACTGCCAGTGTTTCTTATGTTTCATAAGGTTTCTCAAGGTGTTTCATAAGGTGTCTCAAAGAGTTTTGTAATCTATGAGAGAGCACGTGACCCTCACCATCTCTAGTGCAGGACTTATTAGGTGGCCAAAATCCACCAGTCTGTCTAGGTTGTCCTCCCAGAGGTTTGGGGCCAGCTCCTCCAGCATGGTCTCGATTGCCACTTTAGTGGAGACTGCAGCCGCTGAGGTCAAGTCTACGTGGTTGGACTGAAACCTGGAGTCCAGCAGGAATCGACCTTGCTTCTCCAGCAACTCAAACAGCCCTCTGTGCTTCATCAGCGCCATCTACAGGCCAGAGAAATCAGAGCCATTAGAAAACACATGCTGTTCAACAGCACAGTTCGACTGCATGCAAGTTTGGCTAAACTAAAGATGACTCCGGAATGACATTATGAAAAAAAGCCTTTGATTCTATCTTTTTTTGAATTAGACACAAGTGTGCTGCCACATTACATATTGTCGGCTCTCAGTTGCATACAAGTTCTGAACATACAGTACTTATGGTCATCGGGTACTTTACCTTGAGCATTTCAGCCATACCATTTGAGATGTGCCTTCGTGGTAATGTTTTAATAAAGGACCTGTCCAAAAGTGCAGCAGCAGGTGGGATATACGAGCCAAGCTTATTTTTACAGTTGGCAAAGTTCACCCCGTTCTTGGCCCCCACGCTGGCATCAATGTATGAGAGGAGAGAGGTTGGCACTCGGACATAAGGAGTGCGCCTTCTGTATAGCGAAGCAGCAAGGCCCACGATGTCCAGGCACACGCCGCCGCCTATAGCAATGATCGGCTCTGTGCGCCTGTCAATGCCAAACTTGTGGACCTCATTTAGGATCAACATCACCATTTCCATCGACTTCTCCTCCTCCGTTGTGGGCAGGGGAAGGATTCTGTACAAGACGTCGCGACTCTCAAAGTAGTCAGTGACCTGACAGCCGTACAGCTTGAAGACTGTCTCGTCCATGACCACGAAGCGTTTGAGAGGCTTGGGGCTGCTTCTGAGAAGCTCCAGCTGCTGGGGGTCTCTGATGTGGCCAGTCAGGAGGGCGTCATTGCTGGGATCCAGCAGGTTTTGGGTCTGGATCACCTGATAGGTGAAGACAATGGGACTGACCACTGTCCAGGTAGTCCCCCTTTCTTCACTGCATTCATGTCTGCAAATTAAATTGGCAAATATCAACCCATATTCTAAATGGTCAAATATGTACAGTACCAGTCAAAAGTTTGGACACACCTTCTAATTTTTTGTTTAGTATATCATTCCATATGTGTTCTTTTGTAGTTTAAATGTTTTCAGTATTAATCTACAATCTAGAAAATAATAAAAGTAAATAAAAAACTTCTCAAAGAAATGAAAGGTGTATCCAAACTTTTGACTGGTAATGTATGTAGTGCAACTATCAAAAACTCAAGTCTTGCAGATATTGCAAATATAGAAGTATTGGAGATTGTCAAATTCGGTATAATGACTATGAATAATACATAAATTAGATATCAAATAATAGTGATGTTGTATTCATACATAATTACATGGTGTGTGACAAGAATTTAAAGCAACACTCGGTAGCAAGCTTTTTAGAAGTTAGTCGTTGTTAGTCGTTAGTCGAATTGGTTCACTGTTCATACTACAGTTTTACTTACATTTTGGCAGATGACAAGAGTTTGATTTCATTCTTCCCCAAAGTTTTTCGAGTCTTTCTCGTCCACGTCCCCTTTACCTGAACTAGATTGTACTCGGTCATCTTCGTATCACGATGTGGCACCTGATCATGAATTTCGCCGGTGGGTGCAGTTATTGACATGATCAAAACTAGTCTACTGAGGAAAGCTTCGGAAGCTCCGTGATATCAAAGCAGAAAAATGTAGCTTGTCATATTTCTGCAATATATATATATTGCATATGTATACCAATTATATATGTATACCGATGCACCTAGAGGATCACGAGGGAGGGGCTTATGAGGTCTTACCTAACAAAACTGTCTTACACAAGCAGGTGCGTTCGTTGGTTACACAATGTGTCAGTGACAGCATTACAGTGAGAAAGACCTTGATACATTCCTAGCAGTCTTAAATAATTTCCGTAGTACCCTCCCACACAAGCGTCTATGTATGCCATACCCTCCCACACGTGCTGGCCACATGCCGATACTCTGCTATCCATCCTAACATGACTTTACATAGGCTTAGGTACCACAAGAGGGTATAAAGGCACGTGCACAGTCATTTTGGGGGGCAGGTGCTCATCCAAAAGGAAGGGCACCCATCGCCAAAATTATTTATGAAATTAAAAATAATAAATACATAAAAAAACCACAGTAGGATATTTACTTACTTATATATTTATTTTTGTTTTGTTAACAAACTAACTAAAATTATCATGGGCTCCTCTGGACCAGGTAGGGTTAGTGATTCTCCCTCATTTGTTTTATTAGTTGATGGCCTAATCCAAGATAAAAGAGAGCTGCTACCCTAAACTGCTTGCTGCAGTTCCCTGTGCTTCTGCTTTTGGAGTCTCTCTTTCCTTGGCCTTATGCTGCAAATTTTGTAAAGGAGATAAATCAATGTTGTGCATAATAATCAAGAGTGACTTACATTATCTCTATAAAGCTGACAACACAGAACACACACATTTTTTTAACAGTTTTTTTTTTTTACATAATTTAAGCATAAGCAGCATTACACTAAGAATATACAACCAGACACGTGCACAGATAGACTCCAAGTGGTGCTCAAGCACCTGCCCTTTGCCCTGGAGGAGAAAAGTGCCCCTTCTGCTGGAGCCCACTTTTGTCTTCATTTATCAATATTTATATTTTAGAATAAAAATTACTCTCTTTGTCATCAATTTTCCCCAAATGTGTTTTGCTACTGACGGGGCATTTATTTGAGTTCTTGTGAGAATTTCGCCCCAACATGCTCCACAGCGGTCAAAAGCCCCCGCCACGCCCCACCCTCCTCCTCCACTTAGTGCTCATGCAGTGCTGAGCATAGACAATATTGTTACCCAGGAGCTACAAAAGGTTCTAGATGAGCTAATATTTAACCTAATAAGTTAAGAAAATCAAGGGGTTGGTAAGTCCCCCCCATTTACTGGACATGGGTTCAAGCCACGCCTGATGTCATTTCCCTGTCCTCTCTCTGCCTCACTTTAAAAACACGTCACTGTCCCGTCCAAATAAAGGCATACAAACGGACACAATTAGAGACAATATTGTTACCCAGGAGCTACAAAAGGTTCTAAAGTTGTGGAAGTCAAGGCGACAGTTCCGTTCTGAAGCTCTTGAAAGATGTTTATACAGGCTAATGATGAGCTAATATTTAACCTAATAAGTTAAGAAAATCAAGGGGGCGATAAGTCCCCCCATTTACTGGACACGGGTTCAAGCCACGCCTGATGTCATTTCCCAGTCCTCTCTCTGCCTTGTCACTGTCCTGTCCAAATTAAATATTTAAAAGATAAGAAAAGGGAAACCAAGTTCATAGTCCATTTGCTTTAATTCCAGGGTATTCAGAAACCGAACCGGTCCATGGAGCAGCTCTGTCAAAAACCCTCTCAGCACACTAACTTTTTAAAGGGCATATTTCATCACTATGCTTTACCAGTGAAAAGCCTAATCTAATTCTAAATCTTGTACCAACCAGAATATTTTCTCAAATCTATACATTTTTATCCACCCTTAGCCGATCAGAATATTTTTGCTCACTTGTTGCCAGACACGATTTTCAGGTGCTGGATATTAATGAGCAGCTATTACCTTATCAGTAGTCTTACCCCTCCCGGTTATGATGTCATGGCTCTTTCATGGGAACTTCTACCTGCTCTTTGATTAATTCCGCATCCCCTTCTTGCATACACCTTTTAATTAATATTAAGCGATCTTTGTAAGCCTGCACCTTTGGAAACTGTATGATCTTGTTTTGAGAAATGTGTTCTCTCTGTTTGGCCTGACCGTCATCTCTACACACAGGTCTCCCTGCCTGGTAATTAGGCCTTTCTGCACATAGGCCTCGAAGACTGGCCTGACCTTGGTCTGTGCACATGGGCCATTCTGTTTGACCTCACAAAACACCCACTTCTGCAGAAGGGCCTAATGACGCAGGGTTGTAGAAGTTCTGCACTTAAGGGTGGCTGGCTTGAGACCAAACGGGGGTGTCGGTGAGAAAACGCTTTTCTCTTCTGTGCTGTGCATCGAGGCCAGGTTCCCTCCCATCAGCACACAGTTACGCTGAAAGAACAAGTTTCTGATGAAGTGTTGTTGATGACATTATGGCACATGATCAACAATGGATGGACAAAATGTCAGAAACACCCCTGAAGATATACAAGTCACATCAGCCCTCTGATTTATAATAAATTATTGTGGTAAAATAAGAGTGAATGTGTGTGTGTATGTGTGTGTGTGTGTGTGTGCTGTTCAACTATATCTTCTTTGTTGAGTTACCATTGCGTGAAGAAATGTCTTTTGGGGCAAGCCTTAGCATTTAACAAAACTAAGTCTTTTACTCATATATATATTGCCCCCATTAGGAATCGAACCCAGATCACCAGATTGAATAAGCCGGTATCATAACCATTAGACCATGGGGGCTATGTGTGTATCATGTGTTAAAGTTTGATATAATAGAATGAAAGAATTACATCTCACAGGCTGACCACGAATGACAGTTTGGGGGGCATCCACTCAGCACTCACAGGCCCCCACACATCAATGGGTTCTTGGTTTAACTGCGGTTTACGAAATCATTCTCCACCAGGGGTCTGTTATCAAACATTTCTCACACCTAGGCCAGCCAGAACCAGGCTATCCAACACTGTTAGGGCTCAGAACAGAAGGTTGAGGTGGACTTGAGTATTTGTTCGTTGGTCCCACAAAGGTCTCTGTTTCATTTCTTTTTTTTATTGTATTTTATTTGAGTGGTCTTTTCGTTTAGTCCCAAACATTGGTTGAGCAAAGTATATTTTCAGGAGAAATAAATAAAAAAACTGAAATTCCTTAATAACTTTGGTTGTTGCGACATCTCTATCCAGATATGCTCACAGAAAACAGTGTGGGGAACAGTAGGGGGACTTGCCCTCAAGACTGGACTCCTTATGGTACCCGCTGTTTCAAGTTTGTCTCCACAGCAAGATCTGGGGCCAAAACTGAGGTGTGTCCTATTTGTATCACATGAAGACATTCGAAAATCGTGTCTTGCAACAAGTGAGCAAAAATATTCTGATCGGCTAAGGGTGGATACAAATGTATAGATTTGAGAAAATATTCTGGTTGGTACAAGATTTAGATTTAGATTAGGCTTTTCATTGGTAAAGCATAGTGATGAAATATGCCCTTTAAAAAGTTAGTGTGCTGGGTTTTTGACAGAGCTGCTCCATGGACCACCACTCTCGATTTTAATGAAATGTCTGCCAGATTGAATAAAACTTCTTCTGTCTCTGAATGAGTATTAACTCAAAGATTTGAAGAGGTTTTTTTGCTACAACACCTGTTTTGACACTGTTTTCCTGTACACTGGCTGTTCATCGGTGTCTGAATACCCTGGAATTAAAGCAAATGGACTATGAACTTTGTTTCCCTTTTCTTATCTTTTAATGATTTAATTTGATCCGTTTGTATGCCTTTATTTGGACGGGACAGTGACGTGTTTTTAAAGTGAGGCAGAGAGAGGACAGGGAAATGACATCAGGCGTGGCTTGAACCCATGTCCAGTAAATGGGGGGGACTTACCAACCCCTTGATTTTCTTAACTTATTAGGTTAAATATTAGCTCATCTAGAACCTTTTGTAGCTCCTGGGTAACACTATTGTCTATGCTCAGCACTGCATGAGCACTAAGTGGAGGAGGAGGGTGGGGCGTGGCGGGGGCTTTTGACCGCTGTGGAGCATGTTGGGGCGAAATTCTCACAAGAACTCAAATAAATGCCCCGTCAGTAGCAAAACACATTTGGGGAAAATTGATGAAAAAGAGAGTAATTTTTATTCTAAAATATAAATATTGATAAATGGAGAAAAAAGTGGGCTCCAGCAGAAGGGGCACTTTTCTCCTCCAGGGCAAAGGGCAGGTGCTTGAGCACCACTTGGGGTCTATCTGTGCACGTGACTGTACGTATTTATTTAAAGGAGTTGTGAGACGATACAAAGTCTAAAGTTTCCGTTATTCAACCTGAAATATACATTGTATAACATACACTTCTATAAAAGTTATTTGAATTTCATTGAAACAGGTACTAATGGATTGTGAAGCACTGGTCTAAAAAAAATCTTGCTCAAGGTGATTGATTTTCACGTAACATGCAACATGCATTCATAATGTTTAATTTTGTTAATTGACCGGAGGTCATATCGAAATGCTGAGGGTGAAACCACTGTGAACTTCACACCTTACAATTTGCAGGCATTTGCTGGGGGAAGACTTTACGCAAATTTGGCCGTCACGTGTTTTCAGCACACTCAACCGTGGAAAGCAGAGGACCCACCAACTGAATTACAATAAGTTTGAGTGCCTGCTCCGGCACTTACACAATCCGATTTGTAGTTATATCAGGTTGTTCATCTGAGATTTACGTCATGCAGACGGCTAAAGGTAAGTTTTCAAATGTTATTTTTAACTAATTCAGAGTGTCTGCAACGGTAGCTTACTGAAAATGCAACACTACAACACCAGTTGTCCAAAGTGGGCTGTCAGTGTGTCCCCACTAATAGTTTCTTCTGGAAGGGGTTCGGTGAATATGGGTTGACGTTTGACATTCGCTGGATATTCCATTTGGAACTTCGGTAACAACAAAGCACTCCAGCTTAATAACATGATCGAGGGCATGACACAAATACTATAATATCATGTGTCAAAAGAGACCAAGAATAGTTGTTGTCTGAATCGATTTTTATCTAAAAACAGTCTCACGATACTTTCACCATACCCTCAGTCGCTACGATCTGTGTTGGATATGTGTCGTTCGTGAACGAATTTGTCTTCGTGCACGAACGTATCTTTTCAGTGAACGAGAACGATTAGTTAATGCTCCTTTTTCCACCTTGTTCGTTTCGTTGCTTGTCTTAAAAATATTTATATATTTTTTAGCAGACTTGTTAAAGTGCCTCATAGGGAGGATTGCTCCCTGACTCGACTGTGGAGCTACAAGTGGGAGGGCTGTAGCCCAAAGGAGTAAAATTAGGCTTATCTTATTGGTCGGGTTAGGCATTTGAGTTCATGGAGGAGGCGGGATAACTTTGTGACGGCCTACTGTACACTTCTGTGTGACGGACGCCCTGAAATGGACGATATGTAACCTACCCATACATGGCACATTTGCTGGAGCATTCATTGAAACAACAACAGTCAACACACTTACTTTGACATGACATGGACATTATATGAGGCTAATAACTAGGCCTAGCTGATAGCTGATCAATAGGTTTTAAGTAGAAAATAAAATATTGATGAAATATCAAATATTACATTGATGAAAATAAAACTCGTTGAAACTTTGACATGACATGGACATTAGATGAGGCTAATAACTAGGCCTAGCTTACAAATAGATTTTAAGTAGAAAATAAATATTGATGAAATGTCAAATATTTCATTGATGAAAATAAAATTGTCCTTGTGTGCAGCATTGGCACTTTTTACTGAGGTAACCATCAGTCTCTTGTTCACCTTCTCATACATTCATTGTAAGTGTATTTGTTTAGTCCCAGTTGTAGCTTCCAGCCAATCGTATGCTGTTTTAGTGTTGAAGGAGTCAACAACGTTCTTTTCTGCATTATTAACTATGGCCATTGAGTGAGTGCTGTAAGTGAGCATATGATTGGCCGGAACCTAAACCTGGCACTGAATGAATGAACGAGAGTATCTGCCAGCCTGCCAAGCATGGCACTGAGAGTTGAGGCACCCCAGAGCCGGAGGATGGACAGAGGGTGTTTCTCAAAGTCAAAAAATGGTTCCTTAGTAGGACGGGTCCTTCTGAGTCCTTCCAAGTCGGGTCCTTCTGAGGCTAGGCAAGACTCCTTCATAGCATCCGGAAAAAAACAATGGAACAATCTTGCGAGCGTGCAGGTATGCATCACTGAAAAGGTCCCGCCTTTAAATTCGGCGCTACTTAAAAAAAAAAAATTGTGGGTGCTTTAGGAATGCAGAGGAAACTCCAACTGCATCCTCAAAAATTCTCAGAACAAAGGACTTTAATTCAAAAGACATCTGAATTCTCCCAGGGGTGAATGACACCAAGCTATAGGCTAAACGAGGCTGAGGCTGCGGTTGGGTAGTCTGTCCTATCATCTTTTCCTAACCACTTTTCCTTGACCTCGATGGAAGACATCATAAGGTCAAGGAAAGATATGAAGTAGAATTCACAGGGACAAAAAACGACAGAGGTTTTCCGAGCATCTAACTCCGGTACAATTCCGGTAATTCCTGGGGGACACACAGGAAAACTGCAGATGACCCCTCCCCATCCCACTTTCCATGCCCTTGATCATATCATTAAGCTGGAGTGGACTGCTTTGTCACGTCTGAATGTAGCCTACGGAAGTTCAAATCGAATATCCAGCAATCCAGGATCAAACCTCAACCCAACTTCACCACTGTATCTGTTCCAGAGCCAAGAACTTAATGTTTTCTCTGTAGTGTTTGCTGTGGCGGGCTAACCTCATCAATCGCAAATAAATAGGCTTAGATTTTAGATAAAGAGATACATTCTAGATCTTTGTTAAAGAGGACCTATAATGCTTTTCTGTTTTTTCCCTTAGTGTTATATAGCTTTTTAGGTGTATGGAAACGGTCTACAAGGTTACAAATCCCAAAGTACACTCCAGAGCGTGTAACCCTCTCCCCCAGAAACCACTTTTCTCAGCTGCGTGAAATGCTTCCTTGGAATTCCAGCACTTTTCCTTTGTTACAAGACGATGCTATCTCATAACACAATCCTTATTGTCGCCTAGCTGACCAATCAGGGCACACGGCACACACACAGTTCAAATGTCATTGGTTTCTGACAAGTTTGAAATGATTGATTTAGGCTGTTTCTACGAGTTGTGTAGTGTAGGCCTACAAATATTTTAAGAGAAAGAACCATGCCTTAGGGGGTTGGCCGTGAAACACACAATGAAATTCAGAAATTATCCTATCTTTTGCATTAGGAAAGTCATGATAAACCAACATTTACATTTTCATGTAATGTTATGATTCATATAGTTTGATATTCTACCTACTTTTTCTACCTCCAGTCTCAGACACTCCGTTGGAATTTATTGTGGAGTATCTGTCCAAAGCCAAGGACATTGCGGACAGTAATGCCAGTGTCCCAGAAGAGCTGAAGACTAATCTTCGGAAGGCACTGGACATCGCTAGTGGCCTAGACAGCTACCTGGAGAGAATGACCAGCCAGGAGAGTGATCCTCTAGCTGAGCTCTACAAGTGAGGGTGCTCCTTATTGTCTGTCCTTTAACACCTGTTCTCCAATGGGCGCAGTATGGGCATGCTGTTTGTTTGGGAGCAGCTGTTTATTTGGATATACACACAAGAACAGCACACTCATAGCATGAAGAAGCTAATAACTCACAGCTTTATCTCATTTGCTATATGGATGCTTGTACATATAACCTAGAATCTGACTAGCTCTGCAAAGATAAAATTGCCATTTTAAATGGCATGCTGTTTTGTGTGGCATCTAATGAGGTCACTTAGTTGTGTATGATGTGCTTCGTTGTTATGTGCAGGAAGACAGTGTGTCATGACTGGGACAGAGCATACGAGGAGGGGGAAACCATGTTTCGTCTCCCAAAGGAATGCATCACTGGACACGTGGAAGGTGTGCTAGCCATGTGTCTGAAAGATTTTCAGATGTGAAAATCAGAAGTGTCAGATAACAAAACAGCATCACTTAACTTAACTTTTTTGTTATTAACTCAAATGAAATGTAATAAATAAACAATAATGACACTATTTATAGATCAGCCCTCTGAAGAGAACATGTTCAAGAGTTTTTTTTGTATGCGTTTATGACAGGCCAGGTTTTGAAGATGCTTGTGCACATGTGCAAAGCAAAGAGAATCCTGGAGATTGGGATGTTCACGGGGTATGGAGCGCTGTCCATGGCGGAGGCACTGCCAGAAGATGGTAGATTAATTGCCTGTGAACTTGAGGCTTACCTGAAGGAATTTGTCCAGCCCATTTTTGACAAGTCCCCGCATGGCAAGAAGATTAGTGTGAAAATTGGGTCTGCTTTGGATACCCTCCAGGTGAATTTTAATGAGATTTTGTAATGTATGTATGTCACAAAGGACTCATATAACATGGTTTGAGGTACACATATATAATACAGACACATTTTGCTTTCATAAGCTTTTGTAACTTTATATTTAAACTGCAGTGGCACTTTCTGAGTTCTGTTTTTGTACGTTGTAGGAATTGGCAGAGACTGGTGACCAGTTTGACATGGTGTTCATCGATGCAGACAAAAGCAACTACATCAATTATTACAAGTTTCTCCTAGACAACAACCTTCTACGCATGGATGGAGTGATATGTGTAGATAACTGTCTGTTCAAAGGAAGAGTCTATCTACAGGACTCAAAAGATGAAAACGGTCTGGCCCTAAGAGAGTTTAACGAGTTTGTCTCCAAAGATCCACGTGTGGAGCAGGTAGATCATATTTATTTAATTTGATAACATATCCTCAATCGCTTGCCTTTATATGCCCTTTGTACCTGTTATGGATACAATCTAGGCAGCTTGCTAACTTATTTATTTGGGCTGTGTACTACATTGTACTGTAAATGTGGTTCTGATATTTTCACTGGGTTTCGGACCCAGAGCACAAAACATAATGATCAGTCATAGAAACTATTTGGAAAAAAAACTTCAAAAAGGGTAAAAACCTGCGTAATGTCGCTTTAAATATCAAGCTATTATGATTTATTTTTGTTGGGACCATTGGGGTATCCTGTGGTGTTGTTCTAGGTGATGATTCCCATAAGAGATGGCATCACGATCATACGCAGAATTCCCCCCTCACAAGCTTCACTCTTAAAGGTAAAACCAGGATCTCTTACTGGGTCACAAGGTATTAACTGACATCATTGTCTAATCGGCCTTAATATGTTTTATTTTACAAGTCATAAATGGGAAAAAAATATTTTAACCTCTGCATGTTGCCATTCATTAGTACTGATGATTAGCACTGACCAAAATGATTGTTTGTCTATTTATACAATATTCAGTAGCATTTGTGTGTGTAACAGAACAAGGTGACCAATGATGACGTTTTCCGGGGTTTGAGAGGGAAGCCGATCCTGGATCGACTACGCTTGGATGGGAAGGTGGCGTATGTGACGGGGGCAGGCCAGGGCATCGGCAGGGCCTTTGCTCACGCTCTGGGGGAGGCCGGGGCCAAGGTCGCCGTGGTGGATGTGGACCAGGGGAAAGCAGAGGCTGTAGCGGAAGAGCTTACACTAAAAGGTAAAAACAGGGAAGGCACATGGTATCTGTTGACGTGAGGGTCAGGCCGATTATCAGAACCAGGCTTTCACAAAATCTCTGCATTGAGTGAGTTAAGTTCAGTCAGTGTGTCTTTTCACCAGTAGAGGGCGCTATAATAACTTAGACTTGTGGAAGTGTGTTTCTACATCTGAGTGCGGCAGAGTACATTTCATGTTATCTCTCAGTTACTTATGTGCATTTGCTGAGATTTTTTCTAGTTATATTAAAATAGCCTCTTTTAGAGTATAATTCCTAAAATAGATGAAGGCCTTCTCACAACACCATACCACCTTTCTAAAACCGCCTTATGCACATGAGTCATTAAACACTCAGCTACATAAAGTAATGACTACTCTATACAGTGGAGGCAGTAATACAAAAGCCTCGTCACACATACACAGATATGCATATGGATACAGCATTCATACAGGCCCTCCCAAAATTCTTAAAATTTCTCCTAAAAACTGGACACAAGGGCAAGCCAATAATATTTCAATAACAGACCAGTGCATTATCTACAGATGAACACAACAACATAATATTTACTCAATAATTATTATAATTACCAAAATATTTACTCAGATCTACAAGAGGGACAAACCTGTGTAAAACCTACTGAATGGTTGAAACATGTCACTGGAAATGAGTCACTGGAATCACATGCCACATGGACTTCTCTCCCCAGTACTTACACCAGCCTCTCTGCTTATAATCGGTTTTGATGCGAAAATTTCATCTGTATCACAACAATAGTGTAATCCAGAATGGCCTTTAGTTTGTTCATTTTGAATAAACTCAAAGAGAAATGAAATATTACCTTTGCTCTAGGTGGCTGAACAACTGTTTTGAGAAAATAAAGACGCTAAATGTAAATGTATTTGTATAAACTTACCAGCAGAGGGAGCTCTATCATTAGGTAACAGTCTGTCAGTGGGCATTTCTAAGTGCATGGTATGCTATTGGATTTATTTTTTAACAATATTGATATAAATCAGGTGGTAAAACAAATGATTTGATATTTTTGACTGGACCTGGATCCCAGACTCGATCTAAACTATTCCTTAAAAGTTAATTTAGGTTTTTTGTCAATTGTATGTTGTTTCTTCTTTGTAAACATTAATTTACTTTCAACACTATAAAGGGATCCCGAGTATGGCCTTCACTGCAGACATCAGCAAGCCAGAAGATGTTCAGAAAATGGTGGATGCCATTGTCTCTAAGTGGGCAGCAGTCCACATAGCATGCAATAACGCTGGCATCAACATGAACTCGGCCAGCGAAGACACCAGCCTAGAGGAGTGGGACAAAACATTCAGTGTCAACCTGAGGGGAACTTTCATATGTTGCCAGGTAGGCGATGTTGCCAGGTCTTTTCTCTGCACCACTGGGCATTTTTCATCTCTTTGTGTGAACCTTTGGAAACCCCGACAGGGCGGTTTGGCTTTCCCATAAAACCCTGATGTTTGTCTGTGTGAGACAACTCCAATCCTAACTGTACAGCCTGAACTTTTGGCATTGGGAGTCTTGTTAGGTGTTCAAACCGAGCAAATCAAACTGTATCGTTCCTGTTATTACACGGCGGTGCTACTCATCTAGGAATGTAAAGCAAAACTATTGCATATATAAGCTGAGAGAAGAGAAGAGAGAGAGGTGTGTTTCATATAAATATTATACAATTATGATTTGATATTTAATATGTAGGGAGGCTGTCTCTTTACTGTGTTTATTCTGGTCCGCTCTTCCTGTGCAGTTGTGTGGCTAGCGAGGGACTTGATACTGAGACGTGTTTGAAAGCGTGTCTCCCTGTGCCTCAGGCTGCAGGTCAGGTTATGCTGAAGCAGGGCTATGGGAAGATCATAAACACAGCCTCCATGGCCAGCCTGATAGGTAAGTCAAAAGCTCTCTTGTATTTCTTTCTCTTTTTTCGTGTTTTTAGGAGAGGGGGTCAGGATGTAAGAGAATGAAGGTTAGAGGTTTATTGGAGGGGCTCAAGCATACCAGAGGTACTGGTCCTGCTGAACACTGCAATAAAAGGGTAATTTGGCCTGATTTGGCTAATAGTAAAGTAAACTTCAGGACATCAGCCAAACACATTCTTTTAAAAACATGGTGGACAGAATGGTTAGAGAAACATTGGCAGAGGTGGGAGAAGTGGAAGTGGAGAATTGTGAAAAACACAGGAGAAGGGTAGGGTTGATATCAACAATACTACGACTGACTTCCTCTCTAAGCTCAGACATCTGGTTGCTAGTGTCCTATTTAGGCATGCGGATACACTTTTCTATACCATAGAGCCCATAGAATTCCAACCCCCCCCATACCATTCCATATCCCCCCACAACACCCTTCCATACCCCCCCCCCCCCCCCCCATCTGCCTTATTCAGCCCCATGCCATCTATTCACCCAGCCGGTTCACAGGATGGTACATCAGTTGAAAAGCAAGCCATAGCTTCCTGGACTTGCCCCACTTTCTTTTTTTTCATAATCTCTCAGTATCGGCGGTATTCTTGCAGTAGTGCCACTCGCTGTACTCTCTCTCTCTCTCTCTCTCTCTTCTTCATAATAAAACCAGACGACTCTGTGAGGGCTTTTCAGAGCCTCACACACGGTGACTCGTAACAAGCATGAGTAAAGGGAGTCCCCACCTGGCACCACTGATCCTGGGCCCACCAGCCTTTTGCTTAAGTGGCCGTGTACAGCATCATATTTTTCTCTCCTCTCCCCTCCTCGCCTCGCCTATTTTTTTTGTTACCCCCATTTTTTTTTTTACAGGCCAAAGCAAGCATTGTTGTAAAGGGAGAGCTATTCGCGGCACTCTATAATTCCTCCAACAGGTTCCTCCAGGAGAGCGGCGGCACTTCATCAGCTGTACAGTCAAGTAGCCAATAAACTTGCCTACCATATGGGCAGGAGTCCCAACTGTGGGGGCAATCTGTAAAACAGGAGCATGCTGGTAAATAGAGGGCCAGTGTGTAAAGTGTGGGGGGTGGGGGTGGGGGGGGTGGGGTGGGGAGAGAGCAGTGATCAATTACTCGCATTACAAAACAGTCCTATAGGAATATGCTTTATCGGTCTGGACATCTGTTATTATATTGTCATAATGTATAATCAGATGGGGCTTGTTGTAGCCAGACTGGGTAAGAAAATGGAGACACCGAAGGCCTATTAAAATGCACAGTGACAGCATTTGAACCATCTGCTGAATAATATTGTTGTTTTTTTTACCCCTTTCTCCACACCGCCCCTCTCCCCCTATCTCATGAGAATGCAGGTGTGCTTCCTGGTCACACGCTGAGATGAAATATTACATTATTAGCCGTGCAGAAGCATTGAACAAAGTGGTGTTTGATATGGCTTTCGCGTTGGATGGGGATTGGGAGATTGTTGTTAGCAAGCCGTCAGGCGGCTGTGCTTGGAGGAAGAAGAGAATCCTGTGAATTCTGGCTGTGTGTGTTTTGGGGGAAGCTAGAGCCAAATGTCAACCAGTCAGATCAAAGCTGCCCTACAATGATGAAAAAAAAAAAACCTTCATGACAACGGCCTGTATCTACACTTAAATAATCAGAGCCTTGTTAGCTACAGTGCTTGTTTGCCTGCCCTTAAAGAAGAGGAATAAATAGCTGCCTGGATGTTAAAGAGGGCTTTAGGAGGATCTTCAGCTCTCTTTTCTCCGCTCCTCTCCGGGGACTTGGCAGTGCTGGAAGAGGGAAACATCAAGGAGGCTTTATTTGATGGATAAAGGCAGTTTTGAACTACGCAACGCAGCTGGTATCATCAGGTCTTCAGCACGGATTATGGCTGCCGGCCTGTTTTAGATGCAGTCTTCCCTCCCTGCTCAGGCTCACACTAGTACTCGTGCACACACACACACACACACACACACACACACACACACACACACACACACACACACACACACACACACACACTATACATCTATACAAAAACACACACACCTGATAAGGGGGATTTCAAGCCCGTCTCTGTTTGTAAGCCTGAGGCTTGACTCCTCCTCAAACACAGCTCTCCAGGTCACATAGTGGTGGTTGTGTTTTCCCTCTCTTCATCATCACCATCATCACTACCATCATCATCATCATCATCTTCTTCCTTAGCCGTTGTTCTTCCTCTAGCTGATCAGCGCCTCCCCCCCCCCCTCCCTCATCTCTAAACAAATGAGGGCCTGGGAAGCAGGAGCTGGAGCCTCTCTTCTCGGCAGGACCAGCCGCTGCCTCTCCGTGCAGCTGTGTCATATTTATCATCGCTCGCTCGCGGCCCGGGCTATTTGGCAGTGAGATCACCGGGTGACGAGGTTAACTACTAAAGTTGTATGTAACTTGGAGCCCCGCTCATGATGATTAATCAACCGGCGGAAAATGAGGCCCTTTCCCCCCGCATCGCACGCAGCGCGCAGCATCTGTGATGGTCAAGGCAAACAAATGGCATGTTGCCTTTGTTAGCGACGGCGGTGCACAAGTGAACATCCAGAGTAATTAATTTTACATTGCCTCATCTACAGGGTCCTGGAAAGCTAATGAGGAGCCCATCTCCCTGTCGCTCTCGGTTCGGGCCTGAGCGTTGAGTTATGACTGAAGCATTGCTGGAAGTGAAGCAAGTGAAATGTGCCTTGTGAACGTTCCTCAGCTTCATAGAGCGCACTCATTGGGATGCATTGTTGTGGAACTAATAAAATAAATGCCTCCTGAAAATGGTCAACACCTTTAAAGTAAGCCATAGGTCTGATGTGATGTGAAAGTCTGCGTGATTTTTTGTGAGAGAGGGCTCGTTGTTTTTGGTTTTGAGAAAGTGATGTGATGGCAGGCAGAATTACATTCTGCACCAAGACAGGATGGAAAATGTAACTCTTTCACTTGCTTCGCTTCGCCTTCTCCTCCCCTGCAGTTCCTCACCCTCAGAAGCAGCTGGCCTACAACACGTCCAAGGCAGGCGTGTTGAAACTCACACAGACTCTGGGCACGGAGTGGATCGACCGAGGGGTCCGAGTCAACTGCATCTCACCGTAAGTTTTACACATTGCCACACACCAGGGCTGGGTTCAGTTTCAGCGGTCAGATATGCTTGACATTCTGTTTTGGGCAACAGATAGTGAAACAATGAAGCAGAAACCAGTCACGTCACAGAGACATGTCACAGAACTTTTCACTGTCCTGCGAGGCCACGTATATGATCTTTGAGGCCACCTTTATTTGACCATTGGTGGAAAGTAACAATGTACATTTACTCATGTACTATACTTTAGTAGAGTTCTGAGGTACTTGTACTTTAATTGAGTATTTCCATTTTATGCTACATGATGATCCATTACATTTCAGAGGGAAATATTGTACATTCTACTGCATTACATTTATTTAACAGCTTTCGCCCCTAGTTACTTTTAAGATTTTACATTATGGGTAATATAAAAACCTTTTTAAATACAACACATTGGTCAAGATTAAACCAGTAGCTTTAACTACATTTTGCTGCTAATACTTATGTACTGAAGTGGGTGGGATTTTTCATGCAGGACCTTTACTTTTAATCGAGTATTTTTACATTGCTGTATTGGCACTTTTGCTCAAGTAAAGGATCTGAATACTTCCACCACTGCGTTTGACATTGAGGAAAGCAAACTCCTCAATGAAAAATAAACTTACACTGACATATATTTTACATGGATCTGGATTAGGTAAGCACTTTCCATGATTTATATTTGGGAATGATGTGACTTAAATGTCTGACTTCATGAAATGCAATTAGCAGCTATGCAACTTGATTGAGTCCCCCCCACCCCACCCTCACTGATAGCTAAGCAAACGTCTGCTGCATGAATGCATTCATGTGTAGACAGAAACCCTTAGCAACACTGCCAGCCTTAACGTCCTGTGGGCAGCAAGAGCCAGCCATTTATTTTTCACTGCAAACAAGCAATTTATTGTAATCCTCTTTTATTATTATTTGTTGGCTTAGCAAAGCTGTGATGAATGAATACGAAACGAGACAAAAAAGAAAGAGCATTGTCAGACGCTTGTGGACTGGGGACACATCAGAGATTGAGGCGCTAATTTAAAGGGTTGCAGACAATACTTCAGTGCTTAATTTGATGACGTCTGGTGGGATGAGTCAACCTTTTAAACATGCGTTTTTCCTCCCTTTTAATTGTTATATTCAATTAGGGAATCAAATTAGCCTTTTGAACCAGAGGTGTCGTCACAACAATAGGGCCTGTTGTTTGTGTCTATTTGTGTGTGAGGCTCTTGTGAGGAGACGAGAGGAAGAGGAGCAGGAAGAGGAGGAGGAGGAGGAGGAGGAGGAGAGGAGATGCGTGTGAAGTGGAGCATCCCTGAGCCCCTGCGATCCCCGAGCAAATCCGTCCGGCTGCCGGAGCCGAGGCCCCTCCGTTGGCGGCGGGAAACAAAGACACGCTTGCCGTGCTCGGCCCCTCATTTTTATTTATCGCTGGCTTGTTTGCTAATTTTAATTTGCAAAGAGAAGCAATCCCCCCCTTCCCCCTCACCCCCCACCCGCTATTGGAGGGCTGTCTCAATGGGCTGCTGATTTCTTTGAAGTGACAGTGGGTAAATATGCATAAAAAAGGGGGGACACAATTAGCGAGTGTGAGGTTGACTTCCGCCTGATTTCATTGGCAACTTTAGCCGCCGCGGTGATAAGCCACATTATCTAGAAAATTGGCTGAGGGAAAGCGGCACCTCTGATTGCCAGGAAAGGTTCCAGATAACAGGGTGCTGAAGAGAAATATAATTGAGGTGGAATATGTTAACCAAGGTGTCACATGCTCCTCGGAAGCGCTAATTTATCAGAATGGCGGAATTTGTACCAAGGCAGCGGAATACATTTAGACCTGGCTAAACAGGGGGAGATGGATGTTCGGCTTTTAGTCACTGTCATGCTGATTGTCGGAGAATGTCTGCCAGAATTTCTCATTAGACGCCCTTGCGTAAATACATTTGTACCAATCGTGAGTGGATTGCATGTGAGCTGTCTGTGTGTGTGTGTGTGTGTGTGTGTGTGTGTGTGTGAGGGCGGATTTTTTGTTGAGTGATTGCTGTGAGTACTGTTGAAAAGGATCAGGTCTGGAGACGTCTACTGACTGTCCCTCCCCTTAGAACCAAGGAGAGGCATTTATAGTGCATTCACAGGCCATTCTCACTTACCGGCTAATGTTAGCCAACGCATCAGTATGTCAGACTGGGGGTGGCACAGCTGGAGATTGCCTGCTTGCACTCTGGGCCACTAAAAATCAAATTGTGGTGAGGATCCCCGCATATGGTGTTGGGAGCGAGCAGGGGCGAGTCATTAAGCGCTGGGGGTCCCGCTGTAAACATCATCAGAGGGCCGCTCAGAAACGCTGGGGCTCGCCCTCACTCGCCGCAAGGATAATTGGGTTTATTTTTGTCACCCAAGTGGTGGCTGCTGTGACTCGTGGCTGTCACTCCTGCCTGTGATGTCTGATGTGCCTGGCTCATCTTGTTTTTTTTCTCTCCCTACCCCTCCCCCCCTCCCTTACTCCCACTTTTGAACACTCCTCATCCCCCCCTCCAACCCCCCCCCCCCCCCCCCACCTCTTTCCAGGGGGATTGTTGACACCCCTCTCATCCATTCGGAGAGTCTGAGGCCCCTGGTGCAGCGCTGGCTGTCAGATATCCCGGCTGGACGACTGGCTCATGTGACAGACCTGCAAGCTGCAGTGGTCTACTTGGCATCTGATGCCTCCGACTACATGACAGGGCATAACTTAGTCATAGAGGGTGGGCAAAGTCTGTGGTAGAGAAACTTTGCCTTTGTTCTGCCCGAGCCATCGGAAAGAGAGAGCACGCGCATTAGAGAGAGAGAGAAAGAAAGAGGGATGGATGGCGAAGCACCTTTACCAGCCACATGGGACCATTACAGTGTGGCCAGTAAACTGTATCAGAGGACAACAAACAAATGCATTCAGAGGTTGCACTCAAGGTTGTCCTCAGACTGAGCCACGTACTTAATGCCTGGGGTAGTTTTCATATGGGAACTCCGCCATGGCCAGCTCTGGTGATTCATTGAAAGGGACCATTAGGGAGGCAGTAGTGTGTCTTGACCAGTGATTCTGTATCCTGTAGTGTTTTGTCTGGTTTGCTTTGACTGATACATGTCTTTGAAATAAACTGCTCTGTTACTCGTCTTTTGTTATGGTGCTTTATTCAACAAGGCTTTTCATTCAACAGTCAACGGGATGATCTCAGACATCACAGAACTGACCCACAGAGGGAAAACAGGACAACTGTAGCTTGAGTAGTAATTGCCTTTAATATACAGTACCTTTTTATGTATCCTTTTTTTCCGCTTTTGAATTTCTCATTTCCATGTCTGACATTCAATATTCAACGCAGCCCACTTGAAGACAAAGACATAACATGTCATACCATTAATTTGGATGACGTTACTTTCCAAACTCAGACCACATAAAATAGCCTAAATACCCTGTGCAAATTTTATGAGTTCTTCAAGTGGAACAGCTGTGTATTACTGAATGGAAATAAGCTTTTGAATTACGTGCCATGTTTTCATGTGCCGTGAAAGTCCAGTGAAAATATCCTTCCCTGCAGATGACGTAAAAGCCAACTTGATATTTCACATATGACTGCCAGTGTTACCGTCCACCGCCGCAATGGATCTGAAGAGTAGAAACTAGTTGGAAAATAATGGGTAGTAAACACTGTTTTGCCTGCTGTATCCAGTTCTGTCAGTCTATACACACTCTCCCTGTGTGTTGTTCACACTCACACTCACAACCCTACGTTTGTCATCGATCTGTGGCTCCACTAGGGCGCCTCGGTGTGCAGTGGGAACAGTGTGCAGTTATCATGTTTATGTGCTGAAAAACAATACTTGAGATGAAGACGGGCAGAGAACTTGACCTTGGTCACCGCAATTATTCCCAAAGAGTGGCCAATTAGGGCCATTACTAATGCAATGGGATGGCGGTTGGGCGAGTGAGCACACACAATTCATTTACAGTACTGACACTTAGAGAGGGGGGTATTTACATAATTAGGATAGGCCAATCATGAAAGCGAATAAGAGGATTCCATTTAGAGCCAAGACCAATCAGGAAATATCCACTGCCTAATCAAGTGTGATGCATTCCAAAGTCCATCACAACAACAACTAAGGCCTGTGCGTTCATTAACTGTTTTCAGTTTTATTTTTGTTCTCTTTCTGCACATGGATAAACAGGCTAATTTATGAACAAATCAGTCCGGGAAATATGCTAAATGTGATGGAGCTGATGAAGTATTTGAGGAAAGCCATTTTTTCAAAAGAAAGATGAGACTGTTAGGATGGGATGGGGCTGAGGTCTTCTTTCCCTGCTGTTTCATCAAATGACCACATAGGGGCAGCCTGGAGATGATTTGCTGCCTTCCCTCTTGGGGAACTTAAACGGATGGAGAGTCATCAAGCATATCATTACAATAATCTGCAATGGGTATCAGGGACTGCAGTCAATATGTAATAATCTCACACAATCTTACATCAGCAATTAAATATCCAAGAGAAGAAACACACACAGGGCCATACGTAAAACACAACACAACACAGACACAGAACTGAAATACCTGTACCAACCTCTCACATATGGGGATGACGTTATTTTCTCAGCATAGATAACAATAGTTAAGATGTATTGCTCTGTGATAAATGAATCACAGTTCTGTCATTTTAGTGAATTAACTAGGATTGAATTGTTAATTGCCAAAGTGACCCAAAATAATCAAGTTGTATTTGCCATAGTGGCAGAGCTCCCTTTTAAAGTAGACATTATGTACAGAGTGCCGAGCAGTAAGTGGTTCATTCAGATCACATTTGTACTAGCAGTGCTTGGCCGCTGTTTTGGTGTTATGATGATGTTTGTATTGCTCTAAACTGTAGCAGAGCCCTCGTTTTCCCTCGAAAGTGTGGGGGCGAGAGAGCGAAATCTTCAGCGTTCAGCAGCAAAAAATATAATATCTCTCTTCAAACCTATGGCATGCTCCACGAGGTGTAAGTGATCTTGAATACATTATTTACGACCTCCTTGTGCTGCAATTACCTCACGGAACGTGGGCAGAAGTGTTGTGCTAAACAGTTCTTCAGCCCCGAACAGCACTTGTGCTCGCACACACACACTCACACACACATTCACACACACACACACACTCGAAATGAACTTTGATTAATGTGGACACCGGTCTCCCGCTCACATGCAACATTGTTACAGTGGAGGCGCTGAAGCCACAGAGCTGAGACCACATGACAGTGAAGCAGAATACATCAACACACCTACATATGCCAACCGGAGAAAAACATGCTTTACAAGCTTGCTGATTTAAACTCCTAAACTGACATTTGAGGTGGCATATCAGTGGAATAGTACGCTTTAATTACAAATGTGCCTTTTGGTGCCTTATAAGTGATGTCAGTTTGAATGATAAGCATAATGAATGATAAGAATGATTTGTTGAAGTTGTTGAGCAAATACTATAACCGCCATGGATTTTAACCGTGTTGACTTTATGGTCAGCCTTATTGGTAGAGGTGGCCGCAGGCAACAATAGGCAGAAGAAGAAATATTCCCTCTTGTGTGTTAGCATTCTGGTGTGAGACTTGTCCTTCAAAGTTAAACAACTCCACTTTAATTGGAACAAATTGGAAAAATATGGGACACTCACAGATGCCACGTAACCTTTCCAAACTGCAGAGTGGTTGACATTTGTGGGACCTTGATTTAAACTTGGGAATAATAGAGGTTTTTAATTATATGCATGTTTAAATGAGCAATTATTGATAAACCCTAGTTGCTCAAGCCCAAGGGATGGAAGTGGCCGTCAAGGCTGTTTAATTTATTTCGTAATGCTCCTTCAAGTACATTTAATTTAATTTTCTGTGTGCATGCATGTGTGTGTGTGTGTGTGTGTGTATGGAGGGGGAATTTTATTTTGCTTGAGTGATGCTACAGGAGGGTTTAGGGCTAGGCACAGACAGGTCTTTCGAGTTAAAGCGTCACGGCAACCGCATCCCCTCCGTCGCCTGCGAGACGGGCCTTGTTTACGCCCTGTTTGTGAGCTCATGGGTTATTGATGGCGAGCAGGTTGCAACGTTTGCTTGGATCACGCTCACCTGCTGACTTACACAGCTCACAGGCATGTGCTAGCCATGTGTGGCGTCCATGAAAAGATGTTGTTGGCAATAAATAATGAAGAGGGGCGAACATCCCCTGCACCTGTATTGTGTTGTGGTTATTATATGTAAATAAAGTCAGCAGCTGGACACATAGCTGTGCATTATTGATGTAAATTCCAGTGGAGAGAGCCCCTTTGAGCTTTTCTCTCCCTTCAGTTATTTTCTTCTCACGTTTTTGATCTGCCTGAACAGTAAACCTCATGAATTTCTGTTTATTGTTATTTTCTTTTCTTTTTCTTTTAATAAAAAAAGATGGACATGTACACACATACACATACAGAGACACTTTCTCTCACACATACAGTACATACAGACACGATATCTCTCTCACACAGACACATACACACACACACACACACACACACACACACGCTGAAGCTGGGTTGCGCTGACCCAGCAGTCCCCCGTCATGTCACATTGAAATGGACTTTATTCAATGAAGGAAAACTAAATAATTCACCTTTTAAGTGAATCTCAACATTCCTGCTCCTATTGTTTTCAGTCATTATTTATCAGCCTGGCGCATCCTGCTTTTCGGTTCTGTGGACAGCGCGGCGTTCCAGGGTGGAATGCTGTCCTGAGAATGATGTGAGCACGAGGACTGGTTCTCACATCATATCAGGAAAAGCTGATAACTTTTTCGCCTCGAAATCCATGTTTGTCTGACCTTTTTTTGAGGATGATATGATGATATGGCCGCTGCTTTGCAGCCCTCTGGCAGCCCTGATGAAGGAACACTGTGGCCTTTGCCTCCTCTAATTACACAACAGCATTATCGCTCTCCATTTCAGGATTACTCACAGCCCTCTATTAAGACGCCTGTTTTGTTTGCCCATCTCAAATTACAGGCCCACGGATTAAATCGCACTGAGCTAAAAAGGCATCGATCATAGCCTCGATAGCGCCATTCCGACAGATTCAATTTTCAGTTCCGTTAATATCATGAAACGTCCGATTGTCATTCCGAGCATATTGATGGTATTGTAAGCCGCGCCTTTCATATAACACAGCCCCCGACGGCAACGAGAACATTTGGCAGGGAATTAGAGTGTGGGAAGCAGGGCACACTGGAACTGGCTCACCATTTAGAAATTCATTATCCTAATAAATAGAGGCAAATACGCTGAGATCTAAGAGAAATATCCATCTCATCCCAAACAGCAGGGGTTTGGGGGGGAAGGGGGGGCGAGGTGCGCGAGGGGACCCGGAGGATGCTGCTTCAGAGTCTTCTCATTACTGAAGCTCTTCCACCCAAGGGTGCTTCTCACAGCCTCCCCTGCCTTGACTTGAAGGCCCAGCAGTTCACTTAAAAAGAGCTTCCATTTATCTGGAACCATCAAGTAGCCATTCATCCTTACTTGGATAAGCTTTACACACGATTATGCTGCCATAATGTGTTCCCTAATTTCAATTTTTATGTACACTCTTTAAAAAAAAAAAAATCTAAGTTCTGAAAATGTGTCATTTTTTAACAATGGGACTGCTGTAATGGGATTAGTTGCTATCACTGACCTGGCCCTTACATTTTAAATTAAAGTTTTGCAAAAGTGAAACTTAATGTGAAATTACAGATGCTTACTGTGATTAATGAGATGGCCCCACACTGTGTACTCCTCCCTGGCAGTGACTTTGATATGCTACCTCCAGGGAGTGTACTGTTGGAGGTATTCCGCTATAATTAATGAAAACGTTGTTCAGTATTATGAGATATAAACCGTTAAGTCATCAACAAGGCTCACCTGTTAAAAAAAAATAGTCGCCAAGAATCCTGACATTTATACTTGGAGCAACAAAGACAGTGTATAAGACATAACAGTGAAGATGGCCAAACTACTGAGACCTCGATGGTTTTTCCAGTACAATGACATAAGAATCAATGTCATGAGGCCTCATCATCAGAGAAAAAATAAAACATAATTTCGCTCCTCAATGATGTGCCCGTAACTGTGAACCAAGGAAATTGCAGCGTTAATCGACAGTGGCAATAAAAAACCTCTTGATTCATTCAGCCCCTCAGTTCTTTATTCCCCTTAGCCCCCCCAAAGGTACATTGAGTATTCACCGTGAACTGTTCCTTGCTATTATTTAGCCTTTTGTTAAAAGGCCCCCACGAATGCACAATTAATCCACAGATGCACAACTGGGTGATCAAAGCACT
Source organism: Sprattus sprattus (assembly GCF_963457725.1). NCBI lineage: Eukaryota > Metazoa > Chordata > Actinopteri > Clupeiformes > Clupeidae > Sprattus > Sprattus sprattus. The sequence continues at coordinate 8,663,591 of NC_137908.1, read as the reverse complement.
GGCAGCATTACACGGACGCCTGGCATTAAATTGGGACTCTGTTCTCTTGCTGAGGCTTGGGCGTGATTCATTGTCTGGTAATTAAAAGCAGGCCTGAACTAATGCGCCATCCTTGCTCAGGTGGCTTGTCCCGTGAGCGAGAGATGTGTCGTAAATAAAACTACATTTGGAATTCTATAAATAAGTGGCACCTCAGGACCTTGCATGATTGCCGACGTCCAATGGTTTAATTTATGCGCGTCTGAAGGGGAGCTCATTAAGATGCAGGCCAGTGTCACTCAGGTTGACTAGCAGGATCATTTCAAAGGCAGAAGCAGACTGAGAGGCTGGCCAGAGCGTGGATGACTACCCAACAACCCTCCCCTCCCCTCCCCTCCCCTCTCTCGTTCTTTCTCTCTTTTCCTCTCTCTCTCTCTGTCTCTGTATATCTCTGGATGAACAGCTTTTTCATTTTTAAGCTTTGTATGTATCTAAAAGGTAAATGCAGAGTGGAAAAAGAAATATGGTTGCACTGTATTTTCTAATAACGATCTGCAATGATCCGTTACGAATATCTTGTGTGTGAGTTTTTCTGGGACGAAGAAAAAAATGAATATGAAATTTGCATCCTTATCTACAGTCTCTGTAACTATGCTGAAAAAGTCAAATAACCAGAATACTGAAAAAAAATAATTTGCCTTTCACTAAGAATATGGGATTGTGTATCATTTAATTGTCATGTATTTGACTAGAAAAAAGAATATTATAACATTGCATTGTTATGCATAATGCAACAACAGAGACCACCTTACCTGAGAAGGTGTTTATCTTTTACCAACGTCTTTGCCGTTTCTTTTCACAATGCCTTACCAAAAGCAGAGTTTCTGATACGGAACTACAGTGGAACATGCATGACAGATCCTCAATAGAAAATGTGTGCGTTTTACCTTTGATATCCGTACTCTGCTGACAGCTGTTGCTGTTGCTGTTGCTCAGATGTCTGGTCTCACACCTAATACAACAAAAATAATGGCAACATGAAAGTATGTGGGCAAAGAGGAGATCCTCTACCTTCATATGAGGGATGCCAGCAATGTTCACACAGTGCTACATCCTCAAAACCTATGTTACAAATTTAAACACGTATCATATCAAATATTATTCATTTAATCAAAGGTTAATTTAAAATCTTGACACATAATTAAAATCAAATTGAACTCATGGTACCAGGTCTCTCAGACTTCCTCCCGCAGAAGCCCCCCTGAGCTAATAGGGCATTCGTGGTTGTTCTCTGCTACACATAACTGGTCAACTGCAGACCCTGTTATGGGCTCAACTGCTTGGTGCACATAAGAGCTCTCATCACAAACAGCATCATAATATCATAAACTGTACACACAAAAAAAAAAACACGGTCTGTTAAAGTGATCTCACTATTTGATTTCAGTGTGGCAATTCTAACCGTGACATTAATACAGTTTAGGCTTGATCCTCTCAACAAGGGCCTGCACTGAGAGTTAATGATGTATTGTTTATGGTTTGAGTGGGCACCTTTGCCCTGGATATGACAGATGCATGTGAGGAGATCGGTGACGGACATGAGTGGGCTGCTGAGGCGAGCTGAGGGAGATTTACTGGGGTGGATGGGGTAGATATGAGGAGTTATGGCGTGTTCATCTGCACAGGGCAGGGAGAGAGAGGAGGGGAAGAGAGAGAGGAGGGGAAGAGAGAGAGAAAGGGAGAGAGAGAGAGAGGAGGGGGAGAGAGAAAGAGGGAGAGAAAGAGAGAGGGAGAGAGTGAGCAAAAGGGAGAGAGAGGAGGGGGAGAGAGAATGAGGGAGAGAGAGAGAGAGGGGGAGAGAGAGAGGAGGGGGGGAGAGAGAGAGAAAGGGAGAGAGAGAGAGAAAGGGAGAGAGAGAGAGGAGGGGGAGAGAGAGAGGAGGGAGAGAGAGAGAGAGAGAGAGATAGGGGGAGAGATCGATCTGCGGCTAATGCAGCTCTCATTAGTTTCCCGAATAAATTCTTCAAACAGAGGAAGGCACCGACACTAAAAGCACCTGGTCAGCCTGGAGAATGCCCTCGTTTGGCGGAGGCATATAAGTCAGCCCCCCACCCCAACCTCCAGCCCAACCCCACGCCTAACCCTCCATTCAGGGGCTGAAGTCTGGAACGAAGGGTAGGAGGCAATCTCTTTTCTTTTTTTCTCCAGTGGGCCTACATACGGGCGTTTGGATGTCTATAACAAGACCACAATAAATTGTTCCTCATTATTCAGTAATTAACTCCAGTGAACGCCGTTCAACCCCCCTCCCCCACCCTCCAACCCCCCCACTGTGTGCTGCTTTAAATCACCTCCTTCCACCTCCTCCTCTCCTCGCAACATGGCCCTTTAATTTCCTCCTCACAGTGGGGGGGTGGGGGGTGATTGGGAGGGTGATGGGTATGTGTATGTGTGTGTGTGTGTGTGTGTGTGTGTGTGTGTGTGTGTGTGTGGGAGAGGGGGGGTTTAGACAGATAGTTTGATGCACTCCATCATCCTCCTGCCATATGTCACACACACCTGCCCCATTCTCTCTCGTGCCCCACCCTCACAAGGGGGTGTCCTGGCCTCAACATCAGGACACTAGGGAGAGTTTGGCTGGTAGTGGAGTGAGGGGGGGGGGGGGGGTGGAGGCAGGAAGCATGAAAATTAAAACCACTCTGCACAGTTCGGTCTGGGTCATAACACGCTAACTAAAGGATAAGCAGGAGCCATGACCATGTGGGTTTTATAAGCAGGCAGCTGCTTAGACACCTATCCCAGAGGACTCTCACCGTCTACTGGGGCCTTCCTTTCCTCCCCCTCGCTTAATTGTTAAAAATGAGGTTATTAATTGGACACGGAAGAAAATCACCTGTCATTCCAGATGGGAATGTGGTGTTGATTGAAAGGTATCTCTGCAATCAGCCCATAACTTGGTTAGGAATCACCCATTGGGACACAGCCCACGGCTCCTTCTCCACCCTGGTTATTGCCTCTCCTGTCCCTGACACACATTCATCCAGACATGGCCCAGATTCAGACTACAGGCCTCCACTGGTGTTATAAGACTGAATACTCTATCGAGAAGATGCCAGAGAGTTCTCATTCATTTGATATGTTCATTGTGCTGTTTAAATCTCTCTCTTTAGTCACATAGGCTTTTGGGGCATGTGCAGCATTTACCAACACAAAACCCGAGTAAACAAGAAGAAAACACAAAGGACAAGGAGTCAGGCTTTTTACCAAAGTTGAAATTGTATGCATTCCCTTGTTTAATATCATGAAATATATAGTTTTCACAAATAGATGGAACGGGGCACAATCAAGCATGAAAAAAGAATAAACCATTGCTTTCAGAAACATAACGTGACTCTCCCTCCCCATCTCCAAAACATTCTAATGGTTAGAGTTTGCAGTGCGGAATGAACAAAAACAGCACCTTATATTCCTCCAAGGCATGACGGTTTGGGTGAGTGCTCCATCTGCCTCCGAAATCACTGTGAAAATGTAGCCGATAATAACACAGAAAGACCATTAGAAAAACACGCCTAAATTATTCCGACGACACGGAACAACACCATGCATTGGGAGCACATCTCCTCACAGGCCCTGCACTCCTGAGGAGCAAGGTACATAAGATGCTGACAAAACCGCTGTTTCGAAAAGAGGCTCTAAACACATGATGTTAATATTTCATAGTGGCCCACCCCTCTCACCCACCCCGTACCCCCCCCACCATCCCTCCAACACCACCACCACCACAACCACCCCTGGGGAAGCAGCCGCTCGCTGGATGAAAAAGCTACTGACGAGAGGCCGTAGTATTAGCACTGTGTGCTCGGGAGAAGCAGCTCATCTCTCATTAACACAGCAACAACAAACGCGAAGCCGACAACAAAGAGAAGCCGTGGTCCCATTAGAGATGGCGAGGGGTGGGGGGGGTGGGGGGATCACATTCATGTGGACGTGACACTACTGAAGATAAAATTAAAAAATGCAAGAGCATTGCATAGAAACAAGGAATGTTTTGTTAATGTGTCGCTAAACAGCAAGCAAAGACAGCACAGCAAGATGCCTGCCGTGGGCCTTCTGATTTCGTCTCTAACCTTTGCTTTTGTCTCTGCTGACTCACTCGTCACTTCTTTTTTCCCCTAGCCTGCGCTTCATAAAATGGGACATTTGTACAATTAAAAGCTATAGTCAGTCCAATAGCTCACATCGCTCCCATATCTAGCAGGTAATTTGACTTGGTTCCAAAAAGTTTTAGGATGTGCAGATGTTTTCTGTTTAAGCAAGCATCTGTTTGTGCAGATGCAATTTATGTTAAAAACCACAAAGGGCTCCCAATTGCTTTTATGATGTCGTATTAGCTTGGGTTTGTAATTACGCCCCAGCAAGTAATAAGCAAATTGGTCACAAACTGAGCTCCCCCCCCCCCCCCCCCCCCCTGCTCAATATGGCCACTGACTGTAATGCGGAACATGCAGCCATGTATCTATGCCTAGGAGGGCCTCTGGAAGTCTGTCTCTGAGGTAGCAGTAAAACATAAGGACGGCTCTGCGTGCTCCGCTGCGCGTCGCTTTACTGACTTCTGAACCTTTAAACTACGCTCGAATGCAGCCGAGGACCGTCCGCAGGATACAGATGGTTTTCATTCGTTGTGCAGAAATCTAGGTCTCTCGTTTGAAGAGCTTTTCCAGGGTATGGCACCTTCACTCGAGGAGAAACACTGAGAACAAGGAGGTATACACGGCAGTTTGGCGAGCCCATTATTTGCTTGGCGAGGTTGCTCTGTTGGTGCTCACATGGCAGAGCAGAAAACAAATGTTTAGCAATCACAGACAATACAGCAACACTTCAGTGAAGTGCACGGGCAGCAATGCTCCATCTTAGCCTGACCTCCATTTGAGACAGATGCTGAATTGCTAGCGGGGTAGAGCTTGGCTTTATTTACCCAGACGACACATGCACAAGGCTTGGGGTTGTCGCTGGTATCATTACACGTCAAGAGGCCCATCTCACGGCGGGAAGGATGATCCACACTGCTGATGGGCTATACACTTCAGAGAAAACGCTTTCTCGTGAACAGAGAGCAAAGGTTGAAGGGTTCTACAAGGACAAGTGTCCTACAGATGCCACCTCTGAATGCTCCCATGTTAACAATCACACTTGAACTCAAATAGGCCAGCTGTGCAGAGGGAGGTGTAAGTTTCCTATTTTTCCTGAATAACTATCAGATAGGGCTGAAGTACCTGTTTTTTTTTTGCGCCAGCCTTCCTCCTTTCAGAGTTTCAGAGCTCAATAGTGGCTTACTATACCCTGTAAACAGATATTTCCAGTGCAATATCACTCAGACACACTCAGGATGACATCATTAGAGACGCAACAGCCATTTGAAGTTTATTCAAGTTACTGCTCCCCCCATTATCGTAGTTAGCAGGTTAGCCTGATGCACTTGTCTACGGTCAATACAATTTCATCAGTGCATAATAATGTCTTTTGTGCTTTTGATATAATTCATCATGCTTTTCCCCTGTGATTGTGTCTGCAATGGGTCTCCATCGGAAGACAGCCGTCTCCTTCCACCTCAGTGGTAGCACACCTCTGAGATCTCCATGGCAAGCTCCAGGCACTCCCCGGTGTCTTGGCAGGCATCGATCAGGCCGCAGTCAAACTCGCAGTTGCAGTTGCAGCCACAGTTGTTGTTATTGTTGCCGTTGCTACGCGCGGGCTCGACGACCGTGGCAAAGTGGTGGTAGGACGGGAAAAGGTGCTGGGCCGCCCGGTCGCACGAGCCGGGCAGCATGAGGCACAGGTCGTAGAACCTGCAGAAGAGGCAGGCCAACACGATCCCAGCACAGTCGTCTGTCGGGAAGAGCAGACGAAGGGGAAAACAGAAAATGGGCGCCTGAGATGGAGAAGATGGAGAGCTCTTGAAAATAAGAAGGTGAACAGATACACTTACCGTTAATCACTACCGTCATCCTCCTCAGAAAATACTGGCATGCACTTGAGGAAAATGTCCCACAATGATGCAACACTAAGTACTTATAGGTCTGTTTTTTTTTGCAAGTAGAAACCACAGATTGCTCTCCCTCTCACTCCGTTATCAGCACAGATGTAAATTACAGAGACTATGAAATTGAATGGGCTCATTCCAAATGACAAATAAAGTGTTATGTGTATTTTTTTTTATTAAGATTATGATGTGTTGTGTGAATTTGTTCGCGGCACAGCTGTAAAGTCCCAGATGTTCCCATGAGGGGGTGCTTGGACAAAACTGCTGTGGATGGGAAATTATTGGAGCGGCATGATGCTTCCCATCCTTTACTGGGCTATTTAAATGCCACTAATACTCCAATAAAAAAAAGAAGGGGAGTTATGGTGAGAATGGCCCCTCAAAGAGCCCACATTGGCCTACCAAATCAAAGTCAGCCTTGAATGGAGGATGAGTCAGAGCCGCGCGGCCAGAGAAACATCCAAGTTCCCATTAGATGGCTAAATATTTATTGGCCTTGCGTTCTTTACTGACTTCACACTCCTGAAGGGAAACAGGCTTCCTCCATTTCATCCCAGTAGGAAAGGCTTTATGAATGGGAGTGAGAGTAATAGATATCTGTTCATGGTCTCATGATCTAGCTGTCTAAACCTGATCCAGATTTGGGTGAAATTATATAATGTCTGATCATTTCAGCTAAAGGTTCAACTACTCAGTTTTCTTTCAAAAATATGTATGACAGTATAAAAGGGAGGCACTTAGGTCAAAATGTGTCCATCTTGCATGAGTATGGCTCTTTCATAAACATAAACCATGAACATATTGCCATCTCTGGACCAATCATTGTCTGAGAACCAAAAGGGAACAATGCTTTGTGTTATTGTGTAACCCTATTTTTCTCAATTTAACTGAGAAGTCTCTTTCCAGTATTCCCGTCATTTAGATAAGATGGACAACCACTCATCCAGAAGCTGCTTCACTCCTCTTATGCATGCAGACTGACACTTAATTTTGTGTGGAAACAAAAGACAGCTTCTTAGCTGGGAGGTTTCAGCAAATACAGAGCTTAAGTTGACGGGGAGTATGTGGTATCAGGAAACCAAACTAAACAACTAGAGGAGTTCTAACTGTCCACTGTATGCAATGCATCTTCTGGCACTCAATAAAGCTGTACTATCCCCAACATCTCTGCTTATTAACCACAATCTACGTGGCTCATTCTCCTCCTACTGAGATCTTATAAAAGTCTTTATGTCAAATGTAAGTCAAGCATCTGAAGTTAGAAGAATCTGATGTCCGGGAAGAACACCAAAACTCTGGGAGGTAGGTCTGTGTAAAAAGCTTACCTGAACCGACATTTAGTCTGGGATTTTTGGCCTTCACGGGTTAGATCCTCCGTGCCCTTTAACAGCCCACGCTCTGTCCTCACTTATTGTTTATAACATTTTAAAAGCCTCTCTCCCCCCCCCCCCCCCCCCCCTCTCCTCCTCCTCCTCCTCCTCTCCTCTCCCCTGGCATTTCTTTACACATGCATAATTTACGAAATCACCCTCTCGCTTGCTCACTGAAAGACAAGTGAGGAAGCTGTTCGGAGACATAATCAATTACCATCAGCCCTTAAAAGTTTTTTCAAAACATGCATTTCAAATGGCTGCATCGCCATTCCGCACAGGCATGGGGCCAACACTCTCACTGTTGCCTACTGTAAGCCCCCAGTGCCTCTGGGGTGCAATACACTGTGAGATCATAAGGCTGAAACAATGACGGCAAGAGGCAGCAGCAGCAATAGACTAGAGAGTTCCAGGAGGTCCATAACGAATACTGCAAATGCCACAAATAAGACTGGACATTCGCAATTACATGCATGATTTCAAACATCTCCTGCTCAATGGAGGCCTATTCTGAGAGAGCCTGGTTTGGCATTATACAATGTACAGCAAAGCTCAGTGCTTTTTGTTCTTAATAATTTATGATCGTCGCAATTTAGGTTTAATCGAATGGGCTGCTTAATTTACTTAAAAGTATTTCCGGTATGGTGTCCAGCTTTTAAATATGACTTTTTTTTTTCTGGTTTCTGACTCTAAATAATGTACAAGTTTCAATAATTCATGCGATAAAACTGCATAAATGCATTCTCATGGACATAAAACGTATCATGTGTCAGCCTGTAAATTCCTAGGAACATCCAGAAGCTTCCGAAAAACACCAAATGATACCGTGAGCTTCGTGCTACATACACAGGCATGTTTTTAGCTTTTTTTGGGGTTGTATACTCTCTTAATTAGACAGCTAAATTGAGATCACACACACACACACACAGCAGAGATGACTGGCCTCTCACAATCATGAGCAGTCTGTCGACGACGATGAAGCCATTTTCTGGGCTGCTTCACTAGAGACCTGTCGACCCCTGCTTGGAGGGGGAAAAAAACGATTATGTGGCCATGCACGGCGCTATGGCCCTGCTTCATTGCAGATGCAGTCAGCCACTTCACACCGTCTCCATTATGAGGGTATCAGACTGGGATCGTTTGGCAGAGGGAGAGAGGGGCTAGCGAAGGGGGGATAACTCAGGCACTAACCTCCGGTGTCAGGCGTGTAGGTGGAGGTGAGGGACTCCGCGGTGGAGGAGAGGCGGCTGTCGTACTTGTCCACGGAGCAGAGGGAGTACGAGGAGTCGCTGGGCTGGGCGGCGTGGCACTTGGGCTGGCTCGGCTCGTGCTCCACGATGGGGCTGAGCTTCAGCTGCAGGCGGCCCAGGCCTTTACCGGACGCCACCACTGTCAGGGGCCAGCACAGGACCACGGGTCAGCATCCATCTGACATGCGCTTCATTCAGTGTGTCAAGCAACAGAGGCATTTACTCCATACACAAACACACACGTATGGATGTACACACATACAAACAAAAATACAAGTGCATACACAATAGATATAACATTATCACAAAAGTGACGTATGGCACGACCCCCTACAGGCATGCGCAGGTTCAGTGTTCATGCAAGGCAGGTCCCGCGAGTGAACAATACGGTTGTATTATTGCCTCCTTCATATCAGTTAATCATCTTTCTTTAATACTCGGTCTGGTTATTAACACACACATAACAAGAACATCACACATGGGTCAGCACTTGATTCAGTGTGTCAAGCAACAGAAGCATTTACTCCAAACACAAACATACACATATGAATGTACACACATACAAAAACAAATACAAGTGCTTACACAATACACACACACCTCTCAAATCCAGGCTGATACTGCTAACTTGGGAGACTAATGCACCAATTTATCATACTGCATTCTCGACTGATGACAAAGGCAATAGCGATATGGTGCTATAAGTATACCCAACTAGGCAAAAAGCACTTTTTCTAATCTTCACTGGCTCTCCAAGCGTCCCCCCTCAGGTGGAAGTTTCCTTCTGCAGAACCACACAGCATGCTGTGATCTGCTCTGTTAGTCAGGGCTCTCCAACCGAGTTTAATAATGAATCTACATTTCATGGAAAGATTTCAATGCTAACTATTAATGAATTATTGCTTTGGCACAGCAACCCTGTTTATTTTTCTACCACCTATCCCCAAATTAATAATTCACTGATGCCTTTCTCTCCCTTATGTTTAACATTTAATGTCTTATGATTAATTAACACGTGGGCCATATTTTTTTGATTTAACAGGAATAAGCATTGTTAGTCCACACACCAAAGAGAGAAATGAAAATGGCTTTAGGCTGTATTGGCTAATTTTCCAATTGAATAATTAGGAAAAGAGGCTAAAAAGTGAGAGCTTCACTGTTTGTGATGATAGGACTGAACTGACAGGGAGCTATGCCTTGCTTACATAAGAGCAAAGTACAATGTTGACTTCCTGGCAACAAGGTTTCAAGCCATTAATTACACTTAATGTGGAAATCTAAGACGCTAGAAGAGCGTGGAGCTCTTGCAGTGCAACACTGTATAAATAAATACAAACCACCATATGGTGTGCAGTTTTCTGGCTCAAAGGATGTGCAAGGCACTATTTTGATTTAAAACATTTCACCTTACATAAAATATTACACTTTACCTGATTATATCCTTTCAGTTACTGAAGCAGCAAAAACTGGTGATGGTTTAAGCTTTTGGTATAGTTTTGGTAGAGATTTTTCTGCACAAACTGACTGACTAACTCCAAGAGTATTGTATTAGCCTCCTTATCCAAAGCTTAGCAGAGTATTATAAAAAATGCACTTCTCTATGTGAGGTGTTATTCGAGATGCTGCATTTCTTATTGCATTTCTGAAGTTTGCAGCACATGTACATCGAGATTTCCATGACACTGGATCCAACCAGTATAACATAATGCATTACATAACAAAATAGTTTAACTCTATGCATAAAAAGTGTTACATTTTGTTTTCTAGTAACTACGGACTGGCCACTCTGCTCACCATGCAACTCACCATCATCCTCTTTCGGACATGCAATCGCCTGGGCTTTACTAATAATGTCAAGTCCAGTTGCCTCGAATAGTCTTGGCTTTTGCTCTGCCATCTGTTACAAATTGAAACATAAATAAATGATAGGAGAGTTAAAATCATATTGATTTCGTACACATGTTCGTCATCCTAGGGAAAGAAGAAATGGCCACATGCTAAAGATTTCATAGCCTGAACGTAACATCGTCGTTCAAAACTTCACCCTAAATAAAGATAGAGTCAATGTGATTCTGTAGAATTTACGAACGCGTACATATTTGTCTATTATAAGAAGGATATCTCATTTGTTCGCTCAAGTTCAACAGATTGAAAGCGAATGCACAATACCTGTCGAAACTTCACCAATACAAATGCCAAGCTTTTTTTCCCGTTAGAGAGTCACCACCAGCATCCCCATCGGTCTCCGGTCCCATTGATCACTCCCCACCCTGTCTTTCCGATGACGTGTCTTCTCCTCAGTTTACGCTGATTAAAAGTTTGTAGGTTTGTGTTTTAGTTTTTTTTTTTTGCATTTTGTTTGGAAACGGATCGACTTTCTTGATCAACTTATGAAAGTTGATAGTTATGTGGATATTTCTTACGCAGTGAAGTTAATATATATTTACGCAGGCCATTCCAAAAGCATCTCTGAGTTAAACGATAATTCAATCGGAGATCTTGAGGAGCTTTAAGATATTTCCATCATCTAACCTCGAAGAACATTTTTGAGGTTCGTTCTAAGATAGATATGCTGCTGCACAATTCCCAGTTTACAAGCCTGCCAGTTCAGCCTAATTAGACTTCACATTAGTGTTGCATTTGAAAAGAAGGCCTGCTGTGTTTGCATATGTTTGGAGAACAAGAGGCTTGTTAATTGAAAAATTAAGATGTGGGAATGTTTGTCTTTGTGGACTATAGCATATGCCTTCTTCAAAAGGTGCAGCTTGTATACTACACCAGACCCCCCCCCCCCCCCCCCTCACACACATACTGAGCATGTGAAAGGAAGGAACCCACATCATACCCTCATCATGAAATGACTACTACATGGATTTGGTTCCATGTGAGCTGTGATCTCTCTCCAGTGTCAGAGGAGCAGTGACGGATGAGATGAGATGAGTGACAGTGTTTTGAAGGTCTTTGTTTTGTGCTCTACCTAAAGGCTCTGATCAACTCATGCTGGGTGATGGCTGACACGGTTCCCATTAGTACACTCTGACATGACTGACAAGCCACATGAGATGCAATTACAGTATAGTAGATACAAAATTGGCTAAAATAGTGCAACTAATGCATTGGTTACCCTCAATTCATGTGTGTGTGTGTGTGTGTGTGTGTGTGTGTGCGTGTGCGTGTGCGTGTGCGTGTGCGTGTGTGTGTGTGCGTGTGCGTGTGCGTGTGCGTGTGCGCGTCAAGCCATCAAGACTCATTATGTAGTTTCAGTCGTTAAAGTCATTAACAGGAACCAAAATGCATCCACACTTATTTGAATGATTTATTTTGATAGATGCTCAATATTTCTGAGCAGTGCAGGTCCAGGCTTTTCATTGTATTTGGTTATATTTTTCACCAAATGGCCAACTAAACAACTACGCTACACATTGAACTTTATAGTGCTCATTATCTGATAATACCTCTACTTGAGTTACTTTGAGGGACTAAAACTTTGAAATCATTTATTCACAATCCTTGATTTGTTCTCACTTTCACCTCGGCACTACACAAATAACCTTGGCCTTTGCCAGACTACTTTCACCTCGCTCTTCTTAAGCCATTCTTCTGTCCCACTTGCCTCTCACTCATGTCTCTCTCTCACTCTCACACTTAATAGTCTCTCCCTCTCTCTCTCTCTCTCTCTTCTCTCTCTTCTCTCTCTTCTCTCTCTCTCACACTCTCTCTCGCTCTCTCTAGGTCTCGGTGTGTGCTTCAGGGAGTCTTTGAGCTCAACTCATTAAGTGCTCAATAATGCCATTTCATTCTAATTGAGCTCTTCTGTGCATTTCAATTTCTTTCGGCTGCTTCAACATGTTTGAGGACACCTGCCTGGCTACCCTTCTTCAACTGCCAATCCAGCAAGCAAGGCAAATGGCAGCAAAGAGCGGAAGAAAATATTGCAATTTGACAATGGAAATAGATATCCATGTCAAAAAATTAAGACTGTGGATAAATGACCTTACAATATAAAATATATCAAAGAAATATGAGAGTGGGGGGAAATTGGTTTCGGGGGAGTCTGACGGTATATGACTTAAGTCAACTGGGAATTCTTTAAATAGCGGCGGAAGCGGGGCTTTCCTTAGGCAACATTCCCACCTGGGACTTGCAAGGATGATCCGCAGGGGGCTTGAAAACAGCTTGAAGTTATTCAACTCAGTAAATGGCTAAATAGATTTTTTTTTTCTATTAACTCAACGATTTCTATTGTTCTTTTCCATCCTGTAGTCCCACTTTGGGTTTCTGTATTATTGTATTTTCTTTATTTAATTAGCTATCAAAAAGAGAAAAAAAATCTTTAATGAATGTCTGCTGAATTCTAACAAGGATCGTCATTGCCCTAAATTGATGCACTGTATTTAGCAGTATGTGGTCATGTGCTCATATTCCCTAACATTTACACCTCAGGTACACATGCTCTTCATGATGTCTTCACAGTCTGATAAGTGAAACATTTTTTTATCATGCTATCACTGTCTTGGAAATCATATATAAAAATATACACTGATGGGACTATTTATTTTGAGATGGCGGTGGTGGGGGGTGGGGGTGCGGGGTCGAAAGCATCAGTGGGTGTTATTGCACAGTGCAATCATGTGACTCATATGTTGAAATGGATCTTTACACACTGAAAAGCAGTTTAAAATGACTAATTGGAATGGGCTGGAAATAGCTGAGGCTTTTACCATTAGTGTAATTATGAAATGACATCAGGCATTTTCCGTAAAGTATTGTCTTGTTGTTATTGCACAAGACAGATTATGATTGGGTTTAAGGCGGCGGACCTAGTCAGTCCCTCCTTAAGTAGCGTTAATAAAGAAAAGGCCCCTGCCCATGTCACACAGTAAAGTAAAAGTATATGATTCATACATACTTTAAGAGTCAAAGGTAACAAAAAGCCTGGCCTGCATTTTCATGTGTGCGTTCTGTGCTATTAACAATCCAGGAGTGTGTTCTGTCCACCATACTAAGACGGTCGCTCTGGTGCACGGCATCTCATTAAAATGCTTTAAACTGTTTTTACACATTGTCATTTTATCTCTCTCATTACTTTCATTAATAAAGACTTTGATACATCTCATTACAAGGTTAATTGGGACAAATCCTGAACCTCTCCCCTTGACTTGAAATAATACTTCTTAAGCAGCCATTTCTAAGGGCAGATTGCAGGTGCTGATGAGTGTGTGTTTTTTTGAGAGATTCTTTAGATGAAATGTGAAGGATTTTAAAATCTCATTCATGTTGTACCACTGCACATTTTGTATTAATCTGTTATTGTAGAAGAAGTGTGAGATGGCTTTGGTAAGATGTTGGTATCATGAAACCCTTTAAAGGGAGACTATCCAATGGTGTCCACTCCGGACTGGCCATAAACAGGATTACATAGTGTCTTTTTACCAATATTTATCTTATTACTGTAACATTATACTGTGGTTTATCCACATGTTTATTGATTTTGAGGGGCTTGCTTGAATTGAACATAGCACTGATGTGTGTGAAAGAATCAAATTATTATTCTTGGTGATGGTGTTAGCACCAATCTACAACGTGTAGCATTAGGAACCTTCTTCACCCATAACTTACCCGAAAGTCTCCCCCAAAATACTGACTTTGGGATCTGATTATTAAGCGATTTCGTCCCAACTTCAAATTAGCTGCCGAACAATTATTTTAAGGACGTTATAAGACCCCAGAAGACCCCCAAGGTCTTGAAACTGATTATGCAAAAAGATAATTGCTATGAAGATTTAAAAATGAATTAAATTGGTTTGACAAACCTATAAGTTCTTAACTACTCCTCAATGCTAAAGAATACATTTGCTGACGACGCCACAAAGATCCAGAGCAAAGCATGGAGACGTTTCTTGTGTGCTCAGGTGGGTGGGAAGCTGTCGTCCTCTTTATTATCTGAGCTAATGGCATTCCAGATCTTTGTTCAATTATGAGGGATGGGATGAATGATTAATTAATAATTTCTGTGATAGGTAAATTCTGCTACATTCAGCAAATGTGTGCTGTGTGTGTGTTAGAGGAAATGAATGAAAAGACTACGCAGATATTGACTAAAACAGAGACCGCTCTCAGGGCTTCACACAGGACATGACTGTGCCACAGAGTCTTTTAACTGTCTGTGTTTCACGTTTTCTCTGATTTACCGTGTGTAAATTCAGTGTTAAGAGGAAAATGTGTGCATGGAGATTTTAATGGATTTCTTTTGCACTTTTTTTTTCTTTTGGAAGGTAGGTTAACTGTTCATTCCTTGAAAAATGACACATTAACAAAGTACTTTTGGAGCAGAAGCTTGCGATTGTATAATTTTCCCATAAAATGGGGACATTTAAGTGTAGGAAAGCAGGACTCGCACGTCAATGAATGGTTCTCCTAATAGTGGCATCACCTCTGTGAACAAAAGAGTGCAGCAAGACGATGGTGCTCGCAGTACCACTTTGGTTCTATTGGCCACTTCTGCAACCCCACCCCACCCTAACCTCCCCTGAACTCCACCCTCCACCCTCCCCACTGCCCCCTCCCCGCCCTCACACAGGTCATGCCCCAAACGCACCAAGCAAGCGCTTCCTTGACTGACAACACAGCTAGGACAAATGGCCAATGGCCCATGCTTCACACACACACACACACACACACACACACACACACACACACACACACACACACACACACACACACACACACACACACACACACACACACACACACACACACACACACAAAGACTGGAAATCACTGGAAAAATAATAGTTATTAAATTAATTGCAGTCATAATCTCATAAAATATGTGTCAAAAAATTATATGCGGTTCGATTAACACATAACACGGGTGTCAGATCTGTAATAAAACCTTGATCGATAAAACAATAACCATGTTGTTAAAAGCAGGCACTGAGAGGTGTTCCCGTGGTTGCGGCGTGTTTCAGGGGTGAACAACCCTTTTAATATAAACGGATTTCATCTTTCCACTATGTCACCTAAATCACCACAATGTTTGTGTATACAATTATAATAAGATAATAAATTGTGGCAATGGATGGATTAGGAACGCTCTGTTCGACCCCATATATCAGGCTTTGTCACGGGCCCAGAAAATGCATGTCTAACAATCTGTTGATTGCACTGTGGTGTGAGGCAGGCCGGGGAGACAGGGGGTGATGACTGTTTCAGGATACATTATTTTAACATATTGCAATGCTCAAATCGATACGTCTCAAGTGGGCATTAACGCTGGTAAATTAATGAGACTTTTTAAAATCTTTTATTTGAAAAAATGGCCATAGCTTCTCTGGATTTAATTAAATAGGTTTATTATTTCATCTCACTGGCTCAGGCGGTAATGCCAGTGATTATTTAGTCTGTTGGTCCTTTGTCTTCATGAGGGATTAAGCTGCGTGGTTCTGTATTAAAACGCTTTGTTCTAAACCACCGTGCTGCAATTATTGGAAAAGGACATGAGATCCAAGGTGATCCTTTGCCTTATCCCAGGTATTCATTTTGACATCTTGGATGTATGCACAGTAAAGAATATAGGCGTCTTGCTCATTCTCCACTCTTGGTTTTCAAGTGTTAAAGGGAAGAGAGAGCGTGGTAATTCTTGTAGTACATAATTTCACTTGCCTCCAAACCACATTAAAACCATTTTCATGCTTCATTACTCTCCCTGAAAATATTAGTATATTTATCAGTGTTTATATGAGATGATTTGAGAGGAAGCTGTTCATTTCCAAATGATATTTTCCCTGCCAGGGACTCCTTCATTGGAGCAAATTAATCGTATGGCAATTAAAACTGGGATATTTGGTAACAATTATGATAATAGCATTAGCTGGAGGTGTGAATTTTGTAGAGAGTGTTATTAACATTGGTTCAGTACTTCCAATGAGGCTCTCGTTGGATTTTTAGTAGCGTCAGTGGAATAAGCATCGCCTTGATAACTCACATTTTACCTCACCTTTACAGGATAAGGTCGAAAAACTGTGCAAAAGTCTGAATTTCTTCCGTTTTAACCAGTTCTCTAAAGTGAGGACGGCTGCTGTCAGCTAAAAATGTGGTCTGTTCATTTCAATTATTTGATAAATTCAGTTTATTCTCAGGGCAGAGAATAATGATAAAAACCAGCTCCAATGAACTGATCTATGTTCGAAAAAAACAGAGCAGCCTGGTTTGCTTGAAGGTTTGAAAGCCACTATCGACACAGTGACTGGGGTTTCAGCAATTCACATCATACAAAGTGTAAGGACCTAGGCTAAAAGAAAGGTCTGCTTTTAAATGAGGCCTTTTTCTACTTTTCCACTTTCAGCCATAACAAGTGTTTCTAAACATAAATATTGTCTGGAGATTTCAGTCACTAATAGTCACACTTTCTTGTCTCTTTCCCCACTTTGAGTCATGTTAGTGTTGCTCCTCTCAGCAAAGTGATGTTTGTCAGTCCTTCCCAAGCACCACTGAGTGTCGTCAGCTACAAAGACTGATGCTATTGGTGGTTGTTTGACACACTCAAGTCCAAGTGTGTAGAAACCCATTGAGATAAATAACACTCTTCCTACAAGAACTGCAGCTGGTTTAGGAAGCCAGCCAATCCTAACACCCCATGTTGTCCACATCAAGTGGATGAAGAGAGTGGCTCTAAAAGCGCTGATCGCGTGTGTGCGCGCTGAATATGTATCTTGTGTATTTATTTGCTTGACCTTTTCAGAGCTGACATCACCGCAGCCCAGCAGCAGTACTTATACATCACGCTACAGTACGACAGCATGGTGAGGAATGGTGTGTGGGTAATGACATGCACGCCCAAATGCAGCGGTTTCTCACTTCCTCCAAGTGGCTTCAGCTCAAGCCCCTTCAGTCAGTAAGTCTGTGTAAGGGCAGAAAATTGCACATCAGTGTTTTAACTGATTCAGTGGTCAATAATTGAATGAGCAAAGGCCCATTGTCCAATTACACGGATTATCTATGAATACTCGTCTCATTGAGGACCAAGGCGGGGGAATAATTAAAAAAGATTTGTGGTGTGGGCACTTAATGATGGTCTCTGCCTCTGCCCGATATACACTTCAGGAGCTGTTGGATCATGTTATTCTGATCACGGGGGGAACCCACAGAAATGTCTGGCAATCTCATTGCCTTCCAGACGAGCGGAATATATATTTTAAAAAAAAGCCGCCGCATTAAAAGACAACACCAGTAGCTGACATCCATCATTCAGCTGATGACACGAGGTGTGGAGTGAGGCCTGTGGTTTAGATCCATCAGCAGAGCGTAGTGGTTTTCACTAAAGCCTCTATTGTTCGCTTCCTAGAGTTCTTGGCAGTTGGTGTGCATGCCTGTGGTTGGGATTCCAATGTCAGGTAGATGCCGTGTGCACCGTTAGGTATGTAAGTCCACCCAGACACCCTGGCTTGCCCTCATCCCCACTCCTCTGGTTAGGTTAAGTAGGGCTTAAATGAGTGAAATCAGAGCGAGTAACCTAATGCACAAGTACATTATATATATAGCAGGAGCCTGTTGTGTGATTTTTCTCTCACAGGACTCCATGTAGTTAAGCCTTTCTTGTGAAGTAGGTGAGAGAACGCCGCAGACACAGAGGCTGCTGGCAAGAGGGATTTCTAGAGAACAAGGCTAACAGGGCCACCAGGACCAGCCTGACTCTTGTGGACACAGAGCAACCAGAGCCGAGGCTGAGGCTGAGGCGGAGGCTGAGGCGGAGGCTGAGGCGGAGGCTGAGGCTGAGGCGGAGGCCGAGGCTGAGGCTGAGGCTGAGGCTGCCCTCGTGTGCTGTTGTTCCACATGAGCTTCCAAAAGAGAGGGTCTCAGCGCTGGCCTCCTCCCTGTTTGTTTAGAGGTTGATGCCCGCGCAAGGAACGAATGGCAAATGAATGCGGACAGCTGGCAGCCTTCCACCTGCTGCTGCGGGGAGTGTGGGGGGAGTGGGGGGGAGTGGGGGCATTAGCGGGTACAGCCAATCTAAACGCCACGCGGACAGGAAGACAGCGGTGCATGGCAATGAAGATCCACCAGAATAGCCCCAGTGTTGTGTGGGGAAAACGAGAGCAGCTTGTTGTTTTTTTTGGGGGGGGGGAAATGGAGCTGAGAGACATCAAAAAAAGAGTGTCTCTTCTTCGCTCATCATCTGAAGTCGTGCTGCCATACAGTCCTCCCTGCTCATTTTCCTCGTTTTTCATACGCGGGATTAACCAAGACGTACTGCTCAGTGATGCAAGGGCGAGCGAGAGATAAAACTGACATTTGACAGACTGTATAGGTGACGGTTCCTCTTTGTTTGTCAAATCCAGTCATTTGTTTGCTAATGCAATTTTCCATTTGGGTAATTCCGTCAGCGTACTCCTCAGAACCATCTGCAAGTCATTATTTTAAGTGAAAATCTTATTCCCTTGCCAACTCTGGAGACAAAATAAATATTTATCAGACAATGGAACACAAACAGAGTTTAATTTTGCCACAATCCGCGCTGCCTTGGGTAATTTTGACACCATGGGGGAAAAAAAAGAAATTGTTCTCTGATGAAGCGTGTCTCAGCCACACTGTTTTGATCACCCAAACACCTCAATTATAACAATGGGTTAAAGGAACATTTAGATGTGGGCTTAAAATGGCACTGAAAGCACTTTTGGCCTGGTGAAGACCACTCTTTATCTTTCTGTTGTATTTTTTTTTTAAAGAACAAGGCAGCAGGGTTTGCCCTCCTTTTGTGGTGTGTGATGTATTGGACTTTTGGACGCTGAACTTTTCACGAAGCCTTTGCGGAGTTTGTGCTTCAAAGTTGAGAGGCTCAGGCCAAGGATTTTCCTTAACCTCTTTAGAGAAATGGACCGGGGGGTGAATTCATAAAAAAGCGGGCTGTTGAACAATTTGTCTTTTGACAGGAGGGAACAAGGGGGCGGGGGAGGGGGTTGGGGGTGGGTGGTGGAGGGGGAAGGAAGCCACCAGAGGGTGGTCAGCAGTGAGTGGCACAGGCTTGCCTGGGGCGATGCTTTGCTAGGGGAGAAAAATGCCGGCACTTGATTCATGCTGGATGTATAGGTAAGAGTGTAGCTGGCGCTGCCATCTGGACCCGACGTGGGAATTGGGGGCTGGAGCGTGCGGACATGCGGGCGCGTGGGGCCCGGTGTCAGAGCGCCAGCGATCGGGGCTGTTTGCGAACAGATGTTCGGCGGCGCTCGCAAGCCGAACAGGCCCAGGAGGGACAAGGTGTCCATCAATGGCTGAAGACTTTCAGGGGAGCCTCAGACTCTGACCTTGAGGACGGGGCATGTCAACGTCTGTCTCTCTCTCTCTCTCCCTCTCTCACACACACACATGCGTGCACGTGCACACACACACACACACACACACACAAAGAATCAAAAGGAAAAAAAAAACATGGCCCATGGAGATCTTTTAACAGCTGAATTTTTTATTTAATTTATTTATTTAATTTCCCAAAGAGGAGCACACGCAAGATATGTGGCCTTTCAATTGTCACTGTGTTTTTAATTTAATTTTTTTCTCTCTTTTTTTTGCAAGGGGCCAATTACTTACAGTATGAAGGCTTCATCATTATTATTTCCCCACTTTTACAGATTAACAGAGAGTTTATTAGCTTAATATTCCATGTTAATTAACTTTCAGCGCGCCAGATAACTGCCCAGTGGTTTATTACAAATACCATGATTAAAACGTGTCATGAAACCTGTTTTCCATCTCCTTAGTGAATTGTTCCTGCCGAGTCCAAAGAAGTGTGTTTTTCTCCCTTGTGGGGAGGGGACCGAGGCGCCCATCTCCAGTGCCTTCATTGCCAGGGCCTGAGCAATCAATATGCATTTAATCAGTCAATTATATGCCATTAATTCAACCCCCTCCAGGTAGGATCATCTTAGAAGCACTTCTCCATGAGAACGACGCGCAATAGGAAATTTATCTATTGGAAAATGTCAGGGCTCACAATTAAGTTTTCAAGCGAGGATGTAAAAATTGACAACATGTCGGTTGAGGGGGTGAGATAGAGCGCATGGCTTCCGCTCGCTAACTTCTCATCATCACCCAGCCAGACCAAGGCCTAAGTGTGTGAGTGTGTGTGTGTGTGTAAGAGTGTGTGTGTGTGTGTCTGGGAGGGGGGTCTGCATATTTCAAAGAAAAGTTAGATTAATCTGGGCCTCCTACGGTGCTCAGGCGAATGCAGTAGCCTAATGGCGCCTCAGGCTGAGCTAAACACGCAGCTGCCATTGGAGTCTCCACCAGCAGATCAGCCTGCCAGATAAGGGGTAACCAAGAAGAAATGTGCAAGGACCTAGTACTGAGCCATGCGGAGGAACACCGTTTGTAAACACCGTTCACTCAGGGAAGGGAAGATGCTCCCGAAGATAAAATGTTTTCACACCAGATCACTCTGCATGTAAGGACGGAATCAGATCTCCATCAAGCGGGGCACTTTCTTGGGCATTCATTTTTAATGGTCAGCGTTTTTTTTTTTTTTGCTTAGCACCTTCGAGCGCTCATTGAAATTCTTTTCATTCGTTTGAAATTCAGAAAGTCTGAACAGGATGGGTGATGAAGGGTGGATGGAGGGTTAGGGCGTTATGAGAAGACAAAGAATGCTGCGCTCTGCTTGTACTGTCCTCAGACCTGTTGACTGACACTCACTCTCCACCGTCAAACAAATTTCTCATCTTCTCGCTGCACCTGCCTATTATTTATTCAACAAATTTGCCTGCTTTCTTGCTGACAACAGTCGTATTTGTAAAAATCCACCCTCCACTGCAAAAAATGTTTATCACTTTATAAACTACAGGCTCATGTTTTATTTATGGTCAATGATGAGAGAAAACAGAGCTGAATTGATGTTTACCTAATAGGCCGCAAAATAAGAAGCCGAACATAATAGCCAGAGTTCCCTGGCGGCCCTGGCTTGTAATTCTTGGTGTCAATATTTGAATTGCTGAGGGAACTATTGCAGACACGGCATATATCCGAGTGCCGTTTCGCTCCTCATCTATAAAAAAAACAACATCTGTTGAAGCATACATTACGTTTAAAAATAGCTGTGCAGAGATCACCCGGTAAAGTACAGTTTACCAGATGTCGTTTTAAGGAGCCAGATGGAACAATGAAACTGGGCCTGAAAATTAAAAAGCTCTGCGAAAGGTCAGATCAATTAAGAAACCTGCGTCGGCTCCCGTACGACAATTAAGGCCGGTTTAAAGTGCCTGAGCGACAGGCAGCTGTGGTGACAGTCGCCGCGGCGAACTTCTTAGGGGGGCATAAAAATGCATCTGCGCTTGGAAGCTCCTCAAACCTGAAGTACATTTGCACCAGGTCAAGGTTAATAACCTCCGCAGATAAACCTGATAGAACGCCTCACAGCATAGATGGGGACCTTTGTCCGTCAATATTAAGGAGCTAATAAATTAAAGCTGTGACTTTATGTGACATTGAGATTTACTCCTCCTCCTTCTGCTTCTCCCTCTTCTTCTTCTTCGAAAGAAAGAAAGGTGGGGGAGAGCGAGAGATAGAGAGTAAGAGAGATAGAGACAGTGGTGTGGCAGGAGGAAAAATTATAAACAAATTAAAAAATGAATTGGTCGGAAACTGATTTTGTTTAGAGTTGGTTTGTGGATGTTACCTATTTTGAATATTATTATTAGTTAGTAACACAAATGCATCCCACATTTTAACACAGTGTACGAGAGTGCTTCTTTTTTGAGTAAGTGGATTTTAGGGCTTCTCTGCTGGCAAAAAGGGACATTATTTCAAATGAACTCTGTTTTTCACCATCCTTGTAGTTGCTCTAATGATCGCTCATGTTCAGCATATGAAGCAGCCTCTTCTCTCCAGTCAAAGAGTCTGGTCAATGCTCTGGTTCCTTTAATTACGCAGTGTTACACTGAGCACACCCCGGTCTCACGGCAGATAGAGAAGTTGTCCTCTCAGACACAAAGCTGCACATATATGCACTGATGTCGGTGATTAAAACAGAGGAATAAAACTTCCTCACTAGGCCCATACTAGTCTCTAATGACCAGTTATCATTATAGGTGCTCATCAGACATAACTAAGAAGGGAGAAGGAGAGCAGGGAGAGAGAGACAGAGAGAGAGGGAGAGGGAGAGACAGGGAGAGTGTGAGAGAGAGAGAGGGAGAGAGACAGAGAGATAGACTGAGAGAGCGAGAGAGAGAGAGAACATGTACCAGCTGGAATGCTTCAAGAAGTGTGTGTGTGTAAGTGTTGATGGCGTGTCATTTTTGGGGCACCTGTGACTACAAACTTACCACAAGGGGGCAATATTTGCATTGTTTGTATGCAGCTTTTCCCAAAGTACAGTCATTTGTGGCCAGTGTCTGTGAATTTGCATGTGCAGATCAAAAAACAGTTTAGTTTGTTCATTTACATCGTAACATGCAAAGAAAGTGTTAACCGGAGACGAGATAAGACGTTTCCGCCAGCAGCACTGGCTCGGCTCTCAATGTGCCTGTTGTCTGGTCTGTGGGTGTGTGGTGTGTGTGTGTGTGTGTGTGTGTGTGTGTGTGTGTGTGTGTGTGTGTGTGTGTGTGTGTGTGTGTGTGTGTGTGTGTGTGTGTGTGTGTGTGTGTGTGTGAGTGTGTGTGTGGTCATATGGACGTGTCCATTTAAAGACAATTATCTCCAATCGTCTCTCACCACCCACAAACACTGGCCTCTTTCTTCCCTCCTCAGAAATGTTTTTAATGCTTATCTCTGCGTTTGCAAATGTGCAAAGGCGACATCTGTTTTCATCCTTTTTTTTCCACTCTCTTTTAGCTGAGGATTAACTGGCCATTGTTGTGAGTGGTCAAGCAAACCATTTTTTTTTTCTTTGCCTCTTGGCACACCACACCTACGGGGGGGGGAAGAGACTTTATTCCCTAAACACTCTGAACAAGACCATTTAACAATTTCTTAGACAATTTGTTCAGCTGATTCCCTTTTGAAAAAGTTCTGCTGTAAGCACTTTCTCTGTGTGCAAACGGAATTATTCATTGAATAATGATAACACAAATGCAGAGGGTGACAGAATTTAATGTAGTCCCAGAGTGAAACTTTATTTACTCATAAAAAAAAGAATAAATTAATTGAGCTACTTTTTTTTTTTGATCTCACAGGGGGCTCCCTAAAATGAGTCATTTGAACTCTGCTAATATATTGGTAGCGATATATGTTGGGTCTGCTAATGCTTCCGTTTGCATGTCCTTAGAATACAGTTTTAATTATAGATAAGAATAACCTGTGATAGCTCCAACATAAAGCTATTACTGAATAATATGAAGTACTCATACTGCAACGTACTGGAGATTAGAATTTTTCTGCCATTTCTGATTTGGTTTCCTCCCTGTTTAGATAAAGAGGAATAGCCAAAGCTTTGTTGTCAACTGCCATACAATTATGTTCGACATCTTGGGTCTTTAAAACCTTGTTTACATAGATACAAGGGTATTAATCCTTTTTTTCTACTTTGAGAATTACACTCATTTACAAAATGGCTCTGGACAAAACATATTTTTGAGAATGATTTTCTTTGAAGAAGGTAAGAAAATCTACTCTCAGGAGACACAGGAGAATGAATGAAGAGGGAAATTACAATATGCTTCACAGCAACAATACCTTTGTTGGATGCTTTTAAAGAGTTTGCTTTAGCTGCTGTTTGTATTGCACGGTAGTACTCATAAGCCACCTGAAAAGGGATATGTCAAATGATAAACGGAAATGCAGACTTTGAGAAAAGGAATCATTTGGTGTGCTGTATGTATAAGCACAGGATACATTACTGCATGGCAGATAATATCAGACTGTTGAATTCTAATTTACATTTTTCCACTTGACGTTTTGAGGTATTGAATGGTATACAGGCAACAGAACAGGGTCACGTAATAATACACTCTGGTGTAATATCTATAGTTGGTGGGTATGAACACGTTCATGCCGCATACATAATAATGTCTATGTACAGTATGTGTATTAATGTACGTGCGTGTGTGTGTGTGCATGTCTGTGCGTGTGTGATTGGAGTGGGCAGATATGAGCATGCCAGCATATGGATCACATGCACACATGTCCACACGTGTGTGTGTGTGTGAGTCTGTGTTGGTGTGTGTTGGTGTGTGTGTGAGTCTGTGTTGGTGTGTGTGAGTCTGTGTTGGTGTGTGTGTGTGTGTCACAACAGCGTGCGTTTCCCTACTCCTGAACTGGGCTCTTTTCCCAGTGTTTTGTCCACATTGATTGCTCGACTGAGCTACTGGAGTGTCTGCATTAATTAGATAATTTGTATAATGGACTTGGGGGCTCGTGGAGCCGAGCGGGGGGCTCAGGGCAGTGACGGCGTCCCGCAGGCTCCGGCGTCCTTGAGGAACTCTTATCCAGATGCTCAAACGGATTGGAGGCCGACCCAGTCGCCCTCTCCTAATTATAATTTGAATGACAACATGCTCCAGATCAATAGTTCCCAGTCACAGTTTGAAGATCAGGGATAAGAACTCACCTTGTTGTCAGTGAGAAAATGCTAATGCAATTAATGTACAATAATCCTCCAGGCCAAAGATATGCGAGTGGATTTGAATGTATTAGAAGGGGATGTGTTTACTCTAAACATGTGGAGATATGTGGGAACCTTCCGTATTGACGCATTTGTGCCATTTTGATTAGCCGAGGCTAAGGGTTCTGTCCTGCGCGGAAGGTGCTTCCCAGGGAGCTGCTCATTCTGCATGCATTAGGAAGGCTGCTCTTGCATTTAATTTCATCTCCCATGATTAAAACGAATGTAATTCCAACCAGTTTTACATTCAACCAGCCCCCCCCCACCCCCACATCTCTGCACATCTCTTTTTTTTTTTTTTTGCTTATTGCAAAGCTTTTACACAGCTTCAATACACAGTAATCACACGATCCATTCGTTTGAAAGGTGGCTTTTGCTTCTATAATTGTAATGTTTTGAATGAGGCCATGTTGCCCAGGTATGTTCCAGACACCCACCATACACGAATACACAAAGTGCCATAACTCTGCCATATGGCATTGGGCAGGCCCCTATTTTATATTGACCTCCGGTCGTGCAAGTATCAGAACCACAACAAATGATTTGACTTCTGTAACCTTCCCTCTCCACCTTCCCCTCCCCCACCCCCCAACCCTTGTTGCTCTCCTTCAGCATTCTCTCCGCATTTCTTTACTCCTCTCTCTTTCCCTGTCTCTCATCTGCTCCTTTTTTCTTCCCCCATATCTATCTCCTTCTCTACCTCCTCTACCCTTCTCTTCTTTCTCTTCCTCCTTCTCTTCTTTCTCTTCCTCCTTCTCTCAGTGGCCTCCTTTCCCCGCATTTCCCCGACCTCACTCTGGCGCCTGGTCTCCAAACTACTGCAGCTCACAGCTGACCTGATTCCAACTGCACTGACCCAACCTTCCTGTAATCTTATAGACTCAGCTCTCCTCGGGGTCAATATTACTCACAGCGCTGATGTGGATCCAGCTTCTCAGTGTCTGCGCCCAGAGCTATCTGGGCTGTCGCTCTGAGTTTATGCTGAACTTCCTTTTGTTTTTTTTTCCTTCTTCTTTCTCTCCATCTCTCTCCATCTAAATGATCACTTTAAAATAGATGGCATCGAAAGATGGTGATTTAGCTGAAGACTGTCAGGCCCCCACATGATTCTAAATGATAAAGCTTGTGTGTGGTAGTGTGAGCTCGCCGTCTCCTTCACACGCGATGGAGAATAAAAGGCTGGCACCGGAGATAGACTGGAATACACAATTAAAGAAACGGCTGTAATGAAATACTATCGCACCGGGCCTCCTCTGGGTGGTCATCACATTTCAGATGAAATGATGTATACGACGCTACAGCTAAAGCGCTGGGAGGAATATGTTTATGTGTGGGTGGGTGTTAGAGTTCTGTGCTGTGTGTGTGAGAGAGAGAGATGGAGCAATACAATTTACTTCTTAAGTGAGGTAGAGGCTGAATGGCCTGCCATTAACGCTGGCCGAATCTACACATGCGCTGATAATTAAGTAATCCAAGAGAGCACAGGCAAAATTGGACAATCACTAACATCCAACGCTAACATCCTATCCCATCCCCACCCAACCATGCTCACGTTACTGCCTTTCTCTTCTCCACGCGCATCAGTTCAGATTACGCTCGGAGTGTTATTGCACTGTGATTTCAGACGGCAGCACTACTGGGGAATGTTTGCTTGTGAGCTCCGGAAGAATGATTCTAGATGGGGCTAAATGTAAGAAAACAGCACACTTGGCCTTAGCTTTCGAGGGAAACCTGTCCCTTTCATTATTTCAACATGGAGCTCTCAGCAGAGATTGAGAAACCTTGACATGGTCCTCCTTTGGATTGGAGTCAGTTGTCCATTTTCAGAGGAAGATCTCGATGAGTATTTTAGCAAAGTCTGTGCAGAGAAAGACATTCATCAAACAAGACCTTTTTTAGAAGACATCACCAGCTATCATTTGCATTCATTCATTCATTCACTAATTTGTTCATTCATTCATCTTATTGCATTTATACAACTACAAAGATGGCTTTGTATTGTTATTGTCCTTATTAGTTCAGGATGCAGGATGGCTCTTAACTGATAAAAAGTCACTGCCTAAAATTAGTTTTAAACAGGACAGAAGAAGTCTGCACCAACCATTATTAAGCCTAGCATCAGAAAAGACAATCCTTAGCACTGCGCAGACAAATTATAACATGAGAGTTGCTAAGGAGTGTGTCTTAGTAAGCAGTTGCTATGGTACACTTTCTTCAGTGCATTTATGTTAGCTACTATGTGCTAATGTTACTTTTCTGATTTGTGCTGTCACCTGTATTGAATTACAGTGACTGATTCATTGGCGGCTAAACATAGAAATTCAACAAACATGGCCCAATGATGGCTGTAGAAACAGGTGCAACCAAACACATCATTGCTCTGAGCTAGGAATGGGCTAGAATGTAACTTTTTAAACTTTAAGCTAACTTTTTGCTTTTAGCAGTGACGGCTGTGCTGTTCTTATTTGCAAGACAAGTTGGATGGCTAGTTTAATGGTTTGTGGTTTAAAACATCCCTCTTTAAAATACAAGGAACTCTTTTTCTTAAATATATTGGTGTTGTTAATGAAAATCTCAAGATGAAAATGTTAGGACTGTTTATTAGAAGGCTCTCTATGGCATGCAAAACCACAAGTCTCCGGAGTGGGCACTCTTATTCTGAAGTGCCGAATATGTGGCCGTGCTTCTAAGTTTACTTGTGTAAACTCTTATTTCAAACAAATGTATTAAACAAATGGGTTTAATAATGATTTTATAATAAACATTTTTCATATGTCATATCAAACATTTTTACTTCAATAACTTGGCTTAGCATATAGGTTATTCATGTTACCGAAATAAATGTTGGCCTGTACATGCTTTGCTGAAAAGTTGATGAGCATATGTTGAAAAAAAAAAATGTAGTTAGTACCTTATTGCTGAAAAGTGGATGAGCCTTATTGGAAGGCATGGATTGAGCTATCGTCTACTTGTGAGATTAGGATTTACATTGGATGCCACTGAAAAGCTGAAACAGTGCAGGGACATTCTTCACACTATAGTTTTCTTCATGGCAGCGCCATAAGAGCATAGCTGTGAATGAAAGGGGAAAACATTTTTAAAAGGGTATGGCTTCAAAAGAAAAATCAAGGACCTATCCCAGGTAAAGAATGGCTCAACGTCGAGGCAAAGGTTTCTACGCATATCCACATATCACCTATTGGCACTGATAAGATTATGATCTGCTACACTGTGGCCTTATGCCTGATGCTGAATCATACAAGATGTAAAGAATTTGGACAGGAAGACACTTTCCGAGTCAACATTTCCCAATGGGAGGCAATAGAGAGGCTTTTATTTAAACAGTCAACGATTTCATCAGTCTACATCTCAGCAAACCTTCTCTCTATCATCCTCATACTAAACAAATAACAAAGGAGATAAAATGTATGTGTATGTGTGTGTATGTGTGTGTGTGTGTGTGTCCTCACTTATGCATTGGTCGGACTGGAATTCAGTATCACGAACCCTGAACCCTGAATTTATCAATGAGGAGATGATTGTTGGGAACAAGTACAGTGGAAAGTACTGCCTGAAATCTATGCTTCACATTTGTATGCAGGTGTGATTAAACGTCAAAAGCATTTTTATGTCTATCCATATTTACCTTAAGCTTTAATTCATCCTGCTCTATGCGATTCCTATTTCACCTGCAAACATTTGTTTTTCATCTTTAGAACTTTTGCAGTCAGTAGATTAGGTTACCATTGCAGTAATGCTCAGGATGGAAGGATGAGGCCCTATCCTGAAAGAGTGCCATTCCAATGCTATGGTCTATTTATATTAAACCAGTAGTTTTGATGCAAACACCTAGTGTGTCAAAACATCTTTAAAGCCTCAGATGAAAGTTGTTTAAGGGAGAGAAAAAAAACCCTGCAAATATGCTTTGACAAAATGACTCCTCCACCAGTTTGGCTATCACACAGCTTTAATTCATCACATTATCCCAGTCAGGCAAGGAAAAAAAAAAATGTTGTGATCTGCTCACTAAGCCCTCATTGCTCAGAGTATGCCCCCAGCACTCCTCCAGCATACCACCCCCCCCCCACACACACACACACACACTCCAACCATGACCACCTCCCTCCCTCTACCCCAGTATCCCACTGTCTCTCCTCACCGCTGGGCTGAGTCCCCTTGGACCCCCCAGCACAGTCAGTGCTCAGCCACCTTGATATCATTGATGAGCACGCCGCCCCATTTGAACAGGTTACAGCGCAGGGACACGCGGGGGCCGTCTGTATTAATAATAAAGAAGGGCGGTGCTGTCCATCCTGGGAGGGCGTTGAGCTGTGGAATGAAGTCTCCCAGCTGTACCCCCTTTTCCTTTCATTTGTTACGCAGTTTACCCAAACACGGCTCGCTCCGCCACGCGCTCCGTATGGTGCGTGTTGGGAGCAGACAAATGCACAGATGCACCGGAACACACACATACGCACGCACACACACACACACACACACACACACACACACACACGACACACTCACACACATACACACACACACACACGACACACACACGACACACACACACACACACACTCACACGCACACGACACACACACACACATACACACACACACACAAACACACAGAAAAGTGTGTGAGGCACTTAAGGATGCTGCGGCGAGAAGCGCCTCGCAGCGAAGAGGGTTGTACAGAGACGCGTGTTGCACTACAGTACATGTTGTTTTCTCCTGCATCAAATCCCTTCTGTTCCCCCAGCTAACATTCCTCGTAAGTACCTTGTCTGTCATATTAGTGCATAGCTTTAAGCAATAGCTTCTTATTTAATTCATTCCCCCCTTGCAAAAAAATACAGTAATTTCCCTTGTGTTGATGTGCTCCTTCTCCCAAATCTGTTAATCCAGTTACTTGCCCAAGTGTAAAGGAAGTTATTTGACAGCTGGCTGACGATTATCTCTTTAAAAAGCTGACGGTCTGTCAAATAATCACTTATCACACTGACTATGAATCAGCTAGTAAACAAGTTGTGGAGGCCTATTGCATTAAGTTGAAATGGAGAAAATGTCTGATAGGAGGTTAGAAGGCTGTTCTCTTTAACGATTGCATCTGTGTTCATGAGTGTGCATATCATCTATGTCTGTTCACAGTCATTGTGCTAGTAACATACAAAATAGAGGACATCATCAATAGTGAAACATCGTCATTCAGTTTGTACAATACCCATGGAAAAATGGCGGGGTTTGTCAATAGCAACTTTATATTAGAGGAATATACTTCAATATAGAGGGGACAAAAATATCTGTCAGATTTTCTATTTGCAGATGCTGTAGCACCTACTGTGGGTATAGGCATTACAAAAAGCACTTTAGGCAAAGCTAAAAATGGTATGGGCCTTTGTTCTTTGCTTAGATCACTTTCCACACCATCTCCTGTTTAACCAGCAGGTTAAAATAAAGAGGGTAGGAGAACGAGAGAGAGTGAGTGTGAGTGTGTGCAGGTGTGTGTGTGTGCAGGTGTGTGTGTGTGTGTGCGTGTGTGTGTGTGTGTGTGTGTGTGTGTGTGTGTGTGTGTGAGAGAGAGTGTGTGTGTGTGTGTGTGCGTGCGTGTGGGTGTGTGTGTGTGTGTGTGTGTGTGTGTGTGTGTGTGTGTGTGTGTGTGTGTGTGTGTGTGTGTGTGTGTGTGTGTGATAGGAGAGAGAGAGAAAGAGAGCCAGCCCATTGTCTCTCTGCACACTCCTGTGGAGAGAGTCTGTAGGTGCCAGGCCATCACTGCCAGCCACTAATACAGCAAATGAATGCATGAGTGAATATGTGAGTGAATAACTGAATGAATAAAGCGCGATTTACATAATTGCACGTAGGCTATGTGTTTTCTTGTGTCTGAAATGGCATTTGCATATGCGGGGCTCTATAGAAATTATACAGCCCAGCATAATAGACATGTAAATAAAACTCCTTTGAATTAACGGGGGCTGGAGCCAGGATAAGAGAAAAAAAAAGTCAAATAATAATAATGTTAATTATGTTTTTCTGCCCCCGGGGTAAGGATCTCCGCGCTGCCTCTGGAGCAATGCTTACTTGTCAGAACAAAAGTGATGATGGGGCCCAGCTCGGGGATGAGCGGCTCACCGCTAACTAAGAGAGTTGAGGGACACGCTGAGGCCTCAGCGAGAGCCGGCACGCTAACATATCCGTCTCTCTCCTTCTCTCTCTCTCTCTCTCTCTCTCTCTCTCTCTCTTCTCTCTCCTCTCTTCTTTCATCTGATCAGAGAAGACGGCGTCGACTCGGCCATCAGTTTCAAACGTCAGGAGGCGCGGCGCAGGCGGCGTGTGATCAGAGCCCCGTGGAGACGAGCGTGAATCCCGCCCCTGTCTCCGCGCATCGGCAGCCGAGAAGGCTGACTCTCTCCCCCT
>NC_137908.1:8579445-8629445 GCF_963457725.1 Sprattus sprattus | reverse complement strand
TGTACTCCAGCTGTCCCTGCAGTTGGAGGCAACACTGCCAGTGTCAATAAGGCACTGCCATTAATACCTGCAGCTGTGTGTGACTGTTACAGCTAGTGCACCATGTTATGGGAGAGTGGTGTAAGATGAGCCTATTTCAACTTATGGCGACCTATAGTCAAGGCAATACTAGATTAAAAAAACAATAATGCATTCAAATAATACAGCACAAGTGATCATTGCCATCAATTGAAACCAAACATTCGGCAAAATATGATGTCCCCCCTAAAAAAGTGGTCTTGTGGCTCAACTTGCTCCATGTTAGAGTTAGGTCGATCTACTTGACAGGGTAGGTTGTACCATCTGAAAAAAATGCGATCGTATTAAACAGATTATAAAATAACCAAGTATAGGTCTAAATATGATTATTAATAATTGAATCCCCCATTCTGCGGTTTTTATTGGTGTTCATGAAATAAATATGACAACAAATGTTTTGTACTGTTCTGTAATCTGTAGATGGAAATCTCTTGGAATAAGAAATAGACATAGAAGTTTCAAACTGAATACAACTTTAAATCTTTTGAGGAACATTCATAGATAATTCTTTTTTTTGGTTTCAGTGTAAACTCTCAACTGTCTGTTTGTCATGATTGCAAGCTTTTTAGGCTGTACTGTAAATAAAATATGAACACCAACATGTCTCATAATGTTCTGAACGTCCATATAATCGCAAACTTTGCAGCTAATGACATGTTACATATGTACGGAACATGCTATTCAAAATGGCCAAACAAGAGTGGTGCTTCTACATCATTCACAAGGAGGTTAACACAAGCTAGGGCTACAAGCACAGAACTATTGAGCCCCTATCTGCTTCTCTTCTGTAATTACGTGGCAGGCAGGACCATTGTTATTCATTGTAAGGATGCAACACTAATTTAAACACTAAATATCTGACTGAACTTCATGTACATGGTTGGTGATGGAAAACATTGTGCTAACAACTCTCTCCTATTTTGACTGTGACTGATTGAATTCAGTGTAGACTGGTCATAAAGTGCATTAAAATGTAAACAACATGGGATAACTATGAAGAGGTGAAACATTCCTGAAAGTCTGCACCCATCAATGTCAAAACATGGTAGAAAGAGAGAGATAGAGGGAGAGATAGATAAAGAGAGAGAGAGAGAGAGAGAGAGAGAGAGAGAGGCAGAGAGAGAGAGAGAGAGAGAGAGAGAGAGTACAACCAGGAATGGGAGGGAAAACAGACAGACCCTGAGTAAACAACTCTTTAGTACTTTAAATAAAACATTTGTTTGTGATTGAGGCTTCATGATGTGAACAGCATGACCTGTTTTACTGGTGCTTCCAAACACAGTCATCTCCCTGCTCAGAAACAGATCCCAGGCCTCTGAGCAACCAACTCACAGCCTATTTATATTGCATGAGAACAAATTTTTCTGACAACTTGAGTGATAGATTTGTACACGGCTTGGATGGGTGTTTTTTTTGAAGAGACCCACTTTGAGTGACATAAACTGCTATTAATAAAAATTTTAACAACACATGCCAAATGAATTTTTTCTGTTAACATGGCAGCAGCGTGAGCAAATGGTGTCTGTGGTGGGCTTCCTGGGAGAACGTTGGCTCCCAGAGTGTACCTGGGATTTTCCGAAAGAACAACAGCGAAAAACACTCTGTGCTGGGAGCCAGTGTCTATCCTCAATGTGGGCTGAGAATAAAACAAAACGTTAGCGTCTTAGAGTTCGACAGCATTTTAACAGTTTTCCAAGCTGTGTGAAGCACCTATTATTTATTTACCCGGTTATAGGAATTGTTTCAATTATTGCTAGGAAAACCCTAATGGATATTTCATACGCAATGTTTTTCCCCCACTCCAGGACAAAATGCAGACATCAAACAAAAGCTTGTTCCTGTCGATTCCCTCTTGTGCCTTTTTGGCATTAGTCATTATCAGTTGCTCATGCTTTTTATTTCCTCTATGTTCGGTGCGTAATTGAAGAGAACTGGAACAGCTGTTAGACATAGTTTCATTTTACAGCAAGGGGAAAAAAGAAAACAAGGGAGGATTGGAATCCAGACTTGGCACTGAAATTTCTCCCCTTGTAGCCTTTTTGTATTTTTGCCTCAGCTGAAATAATTAACCGTGCGCATGTTTGAAGGCGGGATTATGGTTGTCTAATTGTGGTGTGCGTTGCCATGGAGACTATCAGCCAATCGGCGGATAAACACCGTGGCTTGGCAGTGTTTGGGTAAAATAAAGCTTTTGTGCAGATGTCAGCCTTAGATTTATGATGGTGAAACAGATTATATTTGGCAGGGAAATCAATAGCCTAACCACTCAGGCCCCTGCTTATTTTGATAAACAGTTCGGTTGATGTAACCTCTCTAGGACCCCCCCCCCCCCCCAAATACACACACACACTGACTTCTTTGTCTCTAATGAGTTGGTGTTATGTGCTTACACTATGGTCGTTTGTCGGAAAATAACCTCTTCACAGCGAGGCGTCATTACATTGTCCTTGTTACCGCATAATAATTGATATTTTCTACAAGGCAGCAGAGTCACACCATGAAGACAGCTCAGTTTTCTCAGTCGAACAATTGCTTCCTTCACCTCTTAAGCAAAAAAAGTGCTCTTGTTGCCATGTTCAGTTTACAAATACTGACTCAGTCTTTCATGTTGGGCATTCGCTCGAATTTTAAAGATGACATTAACTTTGTCTTTAATTTCTTTACCAGTGTATAAATGCTTTTTACAATCATTGTGCAGTAAAACCAGATTCACTGCTACAGGAGGTTCACAGGGTGCTTGTGTGGCTTTAGAAAGCTGTTAAATCCTCATTCAAATGGGCCAGCGTCTTGCCCAGCGCTTTAAGCTTTCCAGGCACATATGTATCGCGGCACACTGAATGTGTTCAATTAACCAGGAGACAAGAGAAAAACATTGCAGGAAGTCAATAAAATCATTCCCCCCTCTGGGTACACATTATATTTGTTGTGAGCTAGGTTAATGCACTCCCAGCTGCCTTTATTACATGTAGCTGTGCGCTATTGAGATATACGGCGTATGCCCTGCAAGGCTCTAACCGCCGCTGTGTTCTGGCCAGGCCATCAACATAGAGGCAGATATTAATGGGTGGACAGATTACGCCTAAAATCTACCGAACTGTGAAAGCAAACTATTGTGTTGTGCCAAACCCTGCAGTAGGAGACACACAACACCACTGTATCAACATGAGGAGTGTGTTGAGATGAATGAAAATGTGTGTGCCCTTAACAATATATTTTTTTTATTGTATTAATTCCTTAGTGTTGGTAACAATGCTTAAATGTGGACGCTTTCTATTTGACCTGCTGATGTCTATTAGCTTTGTGGGGGTCACATGTCATCTCGTCTCTCTCTCTCTCTCTCCCCTCTCCCCCTCCCAAAACGTCCCCAGCCCAAGAGATGCTTTTAGGGAGCTGGGGCATGGCCTGTCCATAAATATTGCATTGGGAGTGTGGAAGACTGGTGTCGGAGGTTTTTCTACGGCCCTAATGCACAAACACAAACTCTTGAAAGACCAGCGAGAGAGAGAGAGAGAGAGAGAGAGAGAGAGAGAGAGAGAGAGAGAGAGAGAGAGAGAGAGAGAGAGAGAGAATCAAACATATACAGCTGAAAATGCTTGATCTCAGGGGGGAGACAGTGTCCGCCCCAAGATGGTAAATAAATCATGAGAGTATAGAGAGGTCCATTGAGCTCTCTTTGAGACGGTTTTATAATGGTAAAGGAGACAAGTGCATCGTTGAGGTGCTCCAGAGAACAAGAACCGCTCTCGCCGGGCCCCCACCATCAAAGCCCCAAACCAGGGACATCAGGGCCGGGAGGGGCCCCTAGTGGGCCGGTGAAGCACACCATCACACCCAGAGAGGTCTCCTTTACCTTCCTCATCTGAGGGAAGAAGCAGTGGGACCCCACACACACACACACATACACACACAAACACACACACACACCCAATCATTACAATGTCAAGCATCTCTACAGCTGCCCCTCTGTCTGACCTGTAAGGTGACCACAGTCTCTTTCTCTCTCTCTCACTCTCTCTCTATCTCTTTCTCTCTCTCCCTCTCTCTCTATCTATCTATCTATACAGCTATCTATCTATCTATCTATCCTCCTTCCAGTTACTGGGTCTTTGGGTTTTCTTATTCTGCCTCCCAGCAGAAGACTGCTGTGTTCCACCTCAAAGGGGTGGAAAAGATTACCTTTATTTCCATTATAAAGTACTTTAGATGTGACTGACAATCTTTGAACACAGCGGGGACCCCAAACCCTGTGCAGTATTCCTTCATTATGCCTTCCTACCTCAGACGAAGGGGCTACAGTGATACAATGAAAGAGCGCTGAATGGAGCGCATCCTGTATTGACTTGTTTGCTGAATATCAGAGTGGGCTTTCTGATGTATTTATAATGGGCTGATTAAAACCTGCTTTGATCTGAAGAATGCAACAACAGAACACAGGATTATTTCTTATATATTTCTTTTTTCTTGTGGCCAAACATCATACAAGCAGCTGGTTTACCTTTTAAAAGTACACATATCAAAAGGATTCTTTTTTTTCATCAGAGCTGCATTTCTTTCCTTCTGTATTTTCTTTTTGTGTCTTCATTGGCGCAAATGTGTTTTCAGGGGTGCCCCTAATGTAGGTGTGTGCAAGACGTCCCCAACCATGGCTGTGATCACTGCTCACCCATAGATAATGCACCATATAGGGTTTATTTTTGTTATATTGTTTATGAAATATTCCATTTGATATACAAACACTGTGAATTATTTAACCACTAAGTTATTCTCCTCGGAATGGGCAATTTATTTTCATTGTTCTCACATTGGGAGAGACTAGAGGTGAACTTTTAAAAGACTTCGGTATGAGAATCAGGGGAGACTTCTCTTCATCTGGGTTCACACATGATTGACAGGGATTAATCTGGATTTATGAAAGACAAAAATATATATATATATATAAAAAGACAAAGATTCACAATTTAACCCATTGTGTGTAAAGACACGCTATTTTTCTCTCTGTAATGTACAGATATTCAATCATCTCTGACAATGATCCACTCTGAAGTAAGTAAACTCCTGCAAATGCATCACTGACCTGAAGATGTATTTACACCAAGAACCAAATAATTAGAATAAGAAACGATTCGTGGAGCATTTGGTTTATTAATTCTAAAAATGAAAAGTAGAACTAACAGATTAAAAGTCTTTTAACACAATCAAGGAAAGACAGAGTTAGTGTGCTGTTGTTTCCACATTGATTAAGTCAAAAACACTGTAGTGTATAATGAGAAGCTCTCAAATACATTCAAACATGCTGGTACAAATGGTGATTTTGGTTGTGGTTCATAAGTCTCTAGCATATACTTATGCAAATACATATTTTACATGACTTTGACTTTATTTAAGAACAGTATACGAACATCATTTGTGAAAGGGCAAAAGGTACAATCTTCTGTCAAAAACAAAGTCGAATCTCCCAAAGTCGAATCTTTTAATTCTAACTTGAGCTGTGGGAGAAAAGGAGCTTCTGTGTTTACACAAAGCATCAGCACTCTCTCAATAGAAAACCAGCTCCTGGCAGCATTCTCTTGATTTTTTTGACAGGCTTCCCTCTCTCCCTCTCCCTCTTTTTTTTTTTTGTCTAAATCTCCGGCTATGACAAAGTGAAACACATGCATAATTTGGATTGCAGCGCCATCCTGGCTTTAAACATATTCACAGTGGTGGTGTTTGATGAGCAAGTCTGTCAGTCGTTAAGAAGCTCGTAGAGGCACCGGAGCAGGCGAGCAGCTGACACGACAGACAGCCTCCTGTCTCTGACCAAATGAAAACCCCAAGCCTTCGCCTGTCTCCGACGCCATTCTGTTCCAGCCATTATCGTCTCAGATAATACAAATTGCTATGATACCTGTGAGAGACAGAGAGAGGAGAGAGATGAACTTGCATGTCTGAATAGGAAATGGCTCTCCATGGTGTCTCTGTTAATGGTTTACAGCCACTGGGTTGTCTTGGTGGATGCATCTCGACAAGTCATTGAGATGCACAAACTACATTGTTTTCCCAGTGGACACAAATAATACATCAACTTGCGCTTTATAGAACATCTGTTGTTAAAGAACAGACTGTTTTTCAAGCCACAACAACATACACCCTATGTGCCACACGAAAGCAAGAATATTAACACTGCATTCCTCACTATGATAATATCCCGTGAAAATGATTATTTGCATGTAAGAAAACTGCAGCAGGACATGAAAGAAGGGCACGGTCTCTCTATAATGCAGCTAGGGCAGTCGGTGCTGTTGTGTTTCAGTATAATGAGTATCAGGGATGCGGCTAACAAGGTCGAGATGGTTTTGATTTGCAAATATGGACTGCTGTGGCTGTAATGAATCCTGACAATGAAAGATTTAACAAACACATGACACATGAGGAGACTCGTTTTATTCTGAACTCCAGGTATCTGATCCCCCCACCATCCCTCCCCTCCACCCCCCCCCCCCCCCCCCCCCCCAACCCCTCTCCCCACCCCTTACTCAGAATGCAAAGAACCCGTTGATATTCAAACATTTAGTGCTTCTTTTTTTTCCAGCCATGCTCCTTTGCTTGTGTGTGTTTTGCCAGACATTTTTTACTGCCCACTCTGACGTCCCACTCCACATTCACACAAGGCACTGGTGATTTGTTATTTCTTTTGTGAAGACCTTGAGCGTTTGGAAAGGAAAGAGAAAAGAAAAACAGGTTTTTAGGCACCATTTTGTCTGAATGTGTCGTCTCGTGAATATGTTACCATTTCAGTGTGTGAAAAGCTGTGCTTTTAACAACTAAAATCTGTTGACCATATTTGGGTGGACTTGGTCCATTCCCCAAAATATCATTTTGCTTGGCAGGCGTTTGGATGGGGCTAGTTGCTACCGACATATGCCTTTGTAGTTGTAAACCAGAAACAAATTCACACTCCTTATGGATCTTGTCACATGGTATTATAGAGCCAGGCAATTTATAAACAGTTATTTTCCAATGGAATGCTCCTGCATACCTGTTTCCAATTAGGACTCCTAAGGAGATGTGTAGAGATAACTTGGCCCTCTGATGTCTTGTAGCAGCTTTTTAGTAGTGGTGTAGGTGTTCCACATTCTGGAGGCAGAAATGTAATGACCTCACAATGAGAAGCACTGAGGAATTCTGGGAGGGAAGGTTAGTCAAACAGAACAAGTTGACATACTGTCAGTGTTGGATCTGATAAACCTGAAAACAGCACTGCTGGGGAATATAATTATGTCTCATTGAATATTATCTGGAGAGTAGAATTCTTGCATGTTTGGGAGAGATGACTGTGATTGCCAACATATGCAAATGTTGCTCAGATATAAGATATATGAAGGCCAATGTAAATAGCAACTGTGATCATATTAAGCTCAAATGGATTTGATCAAATATAAGTTTAATGTGTGTATGGACATATGGGAGTATGATTGCATGTATGTGTAAATAAAAAAATCTGAGCAGAGTAAATATATCACAAACAACACACATACACAAACAAACACACACACTCACACACACACACACACAACCACACACCCACACAAACACACTCTCTCACACACACACACACACAAACACACACACACACACACACACACACACACACACACACACACACACACGCACACACACACACACACACACACACACACACACACACACACACACACACACACACACACACACGTACACACATGTACACCACCCACACGCACATGCACATGCACATGCACACGCACACGCAAATGCACACACACACAAATACACACACAGGCGACACGCACACAGCCATTCTGCACCTACTTTTTTCTACTTCTGTGTGCCTCTTTATGTTTGCTTTTTATGGATTCCACGGTGTTGAAGGCTACTTTACTACCGAAAGATTTTTTTCTTTTAGAGGTCCCTGAATATGCCTTTTATTCTGAATCCATTCAAAGTGCATAAAACCATCAGGAAATTTTAAATATCCATAAATCACTTTACTGCAAGAGACTGGTGAAGCAGTAAGCCCTTTCCAGATGTGCTGGTGGCAGAGAGAGGGGGAGCTGTGTCTGCTGCTCGACGGAGGAGAAAAAAGCCAAATATTTCTCTTTCTCTTCATGTTTTCCTAATGCAAAACCTATGGCAGTCTGGCTTAAAGCTGGTATGTTACATGGTCATTTGTATCCATGTTTGTTTGTTGTTATGCAGTACATAAGATCATTTATTTATCTAAGACTACAGTATAGAAGACTTATGTGGGGTTTTTTCAGTGATGGACGCAGATACAGTTCTGGGTTTTGGCTAAGGAGGAATGACAACTCTTCTGCCTCCAAAACCTTGGCAACTGACGAATAATTATGTGTGCTTTGGAGAGATGGCATCCTGTTTTTGAAGCGTGTTGCGGCTTGTTTCCACATCATCTTTCTAGAGAGAGAATTAAAACAACAAAACCAAATAAATAAACAATGCTGTTTCTCAAAAGAATTCCTTCTTTCACATTTCAAACAAAACATCAGCTAATTATAGCCTTAAGCCATGAGCTTTGATGCATTTTCCCCTCGTCTCATTTTTTTTTTTTCCTGGAAGTGCTTTCTTTCAGGACCTGAGGTAAATTAGCCAGTAGCGCTCAGCAGGCTCTGATGATGCCAGGGCAATGATCCAAACAAAGGTGCTCTCACAGCAGTCTTCCCATCATGTCTGAAATAAAAAAAAAAAAGAGAATCATTTGCTCTCTGAAGAATAAATATAAATGAAATAAGACGATTGACACACACAAAAAAAAGCATTACAGCAATGTAAGATGACCGACAAACCAAAAGGGTATGGATGTGCAGAGATGGTCCATCTACTTCCAATCCTGTCCTCACCATTCTGGAGGACAGTGCTGATTAGCTTTGATACAGGACTTATGGGACAAAATGCGGCTATGCTACATAAGCCAGGGAATAGCCCCTCCTTTCTGCTGACTACTCACCTTCTGTGAGTTTAAGAGCACATAGAGAGCATGACTTAAGGCTGTTAAAGTGCCGGTGTCGACTGGTCCGAAATGTAAATCGTTGGCATGTACGCCAGTGGAGGCAGCATACCATGTACTGTGGGCACAGTCATTTCCGCTTGGCTCCCCGCCAGGCTGCCCTTTGTGCCAACACCCCATGTTGGCACTCTGGCGTTCCGACCACTGTGGAGACTGTGTGTGTGTGTGTGTGTTTTTTTTTTGTTTAACAGAGTCTCTCTTTAGGGCTGTTTAGCTAACCCCTTTCAACACATCCCAGCTCTCTGCAGACATTAAAAAACAGACCCAGGGGTCCATCTGCCCGATGGCCGGCCTTTTTGCGCTACCACGGTAGTGCGGAGGATGTCATCTGACGTCCAGACACGCTGGGTGCAATACTCCCCCCACCCCCCCCAACCCCACCTCTGACACTGCCTCACACAGACGCTTCATCCATGCTCGGGGCTCGCCGCCTCACGTCCATGCTCATGTGTTTCCCATCAAGGAAGTCTGTGGTTACCTTCCTGATTCTGCTGGACTGGAAAAACAGAGCTAATATGGTGTGATCTGGAAAAAGCTTTGATGCGGAGGCTTTACAAATAAACCCCCGAATGCCATATGGTCCGCATTCATCTCTTAATTTATTTCCTATAAATGTCTATTGAATGCTGGGCCCAGCCAACACGTGTGTAACCAGACTTGGAAAACAGAAGGCCGGAGAGAGCAGTTTTGCGGCGAGGTGCGATTATTATATTTCTCTCTCTCTTGGTTTTTTGCTGCGTCTCAGCACCGGAGTGCACACATGCTGGGGGGGCAGACGAGTCCTCCGAGCTCTGCGGAGCCGTCCAAACGAAACAAACAAACACGCAAGTGTCCTCGGCAAGCCGAGCAGCGTCGTGACGTCGCAACCTGGGCATGCCAGGAGGCTGAAACAATCTTAATAAAGATCAATTAAAAAAAGAAACACACACACACACACACACACACACACACACACACACACACACACACACACTCTGGAAATGCAACAGCTGAGTGTTTCATAAGTTACCAATGCTCTGTTTTTTCCTGTCAGCGTGCAGATTAGGTTACCATAAGATTTAGACCACGGGCCGCGGTGGGGCCTGCCTGCCAAATGCGGAGTGCATGGGATTGAACCGGTCCAAAAAGGAGCAGAATTTCCCTGTGTCGGCTCCAAGCCTCCCAGAGGGCGAGGCAAAAGTAGACATAACCTGCTTTAGGGGTCTGCAGCTCTGAGCCTGACACATGTGCTCAGGCATTTCATATCAACATTTCTGAGCTGCAGATGGCTGGAAGTGTGTGTGTGTGTGTGTATGTGTGTGTGTGTGTGTGTGTGTGTGTGTGTGTGTGTGTGTGTGTGTGTGTGTGTGTGTGTTTGTGTGTGTTTGTGTCCGTAAAAGAGAGAGAGAGAGAAAGTGAAAAAGAGAGAATAATAGAGAGAAAGAGAGTCTCCCAAAATGTGTGTGTGTGTCTGTGTGTGTATGAGTCCATGTGTGTGTGGGTGTGTTTTTAGCGTGCAATGTTTTCCATGTACAAAGCAGCCTATCAACAATTTCCCACCCACCCCACTTTCCATTTCAGCCATCTATGCAAAACGTACAAAGCCACTGGAACACTGCAAACAGTCAAACGTGCAATCAAACAACAATCGAAACACGCCAACAATAAAAACATTTTTTTTTCTCCCACTCAGCTCCTGCCTCCTGTTTCCCCCGTCCTCCTCAACCGTGGCTTTATCTCTGTGCCTGTATGGAAATCAGACCGACCAGGAAGCCCTCCGCTTCATTTACAATCAGCCACCAATAATGTCCGTTTGTGAGCCTTCTCCATTACTCATCATGCAGCCCTGCACAGCTCCCTCTGCCCTTCTCAACACTCAGGCGATTAGAACTACCTCCACTAAGGAATGCGGACGACTGCATTATGATGTTTACCGAACACGCTTTTGCCAGTTACCTTTTACGCATGACGATGTGCGAGTGCCGAGCTCTTTTTGATGTGTGTCAGTTTTTGAACCTCTAATGTAATGTGGTTTGGGGTTTTGCTGCGAGGGAAGTCAGGTAAGTGTGACCAGAAGTTCACCACATATGTGTTTATAGCGAACTTCAACTTTAAAAAAGAAAAAAAAGTCCCACTGCAAACATGATTTACTTAGACACAGTACGAGAAAGGTCAAAGATGTACGCAGGTCGAGGGAGTGAATGTGGCGTGGCATGCCAGGTGAGATTTTCCATGCACCCTCTCCTGTGTCTGTTTTGAAATCTGATAATGAGAAAAATGAATCACTCTGCAAATAACAGTCTGCATGTTTTTTCTTCTTTCTTTTCAAAACCTTCCCTTTCACGGTTAATATCTAACGTAAAGAAGTTATCTCTAAAACAGCCGCACACGATCCGTCTTCTCTCGAACATGAAAATTGGATCATAGCATTTGCCGAGTGAATGGAATACATACAAGGCAAATAAATGATACTCGATGCCCCATCGCCATATTTTACAGAAGATAAACTCTCTCTCCAGTGAAAAAGTGGCAGTTAAAACGTACGCTTGGCTGTAACTCTTCCTGTTGGGGCCCTGTGTGCTTGTCTCCTCACTGACTCGCCTACTACCCGCCTAAGTCCCTCTTCACCCACAGCAGGACAGCCTTGACAGGCAGGATTAATCGGGGTGGACTAGTGACAAGCTGTCTCTGAAACACACCCTCTCCGACTGTAAACAATAGGGGTGTGGATTAGTTTTGAAACAATGTGTTTATTTAAAAAGCTCACTTCCTGTATGCACTTGACACAACTCTCCCATTAATTTTATTGGCAGCCGGTCCAGCTCAGAAAAATGTTATCATTGTTTAGTTTGGGGGAGGGGGGGGGTGGGGGGGGGGGGGGGGGGGGGTGGGGGATACAAAACCAAAAAGCCCAAAACAAAACAAAAAAGGAGAACCGTTGGGCTCTCGCAGTTGGTTCCTGTGAGATATACGTGCATTAAGTGGGCTCCGCCGTGACATTTAGCACAATCTCAGGAACGAGAAGTCATTCCGCGGTTTTGTTTAGACTGTTGCTGTGTTTGTTTGGGGGTTTTTGTTTACAGACTAAGCAGTTTCAGCCGAACAAAAAAAAAGAAAAAAGAAAAGAAAATCAGGGAGGGGGAAAAAAAAAGCTTGAATGTGCTTTATGCATATTCTCCTCCAGCCCTGTGAGTGGCTGCCTGCAGTTCCCTCCCCAGAACCCTGGGGCTGCAGAAAGTCAGCGAGCTTTTTTGGAGAGCCCAGGAGCTATACCCTGAACCCCTCACAGCCCACAGCCACTTCCCGTCCAAAAAGCTTTACGCTTGCACTTTTCCAACATGCAAAAAC
Source organism: Sprattus sprattus (assembly GCF_963457725.1). NCBI lineage: Eukaryota > Metazoa > Chordata > Actinopteri > Clupeiformes > Clupeidae > Sprattus > Sprattus sprattus. The sequence continues at coordinate 8,616,997 of NC_137908.1, read as the reverse complement.
AAGCATTTACCTACAGTTAAAGGGATTATTCCATACCCCCTCAACACCAGCATATCTCTCTGCATTAACCACCAAATCCAGAGCCACGTACTGTTGTGGTTTTGAATGATAAATTACTGTCCACAATGTGCACACTTTCTATCCGTGCTAGATGTGAGGAGAATTTGTAAGGGGAGGAAATGGCATTAGAGGTAGTTTATGTTTATATAATAACACTAAAACTCTTAAACTTTGCAAACGGCAGTTCTGAGGAGATTATGGGCCTTAAACGCAGCCAAATAAGTTCATCTACTGTGACTGACAACTGTGAACAAAAATGAAAGGCATTAGGGATCAGCAGACCAACCTAACCCATACAGCTGTGTGATCAGAGAGAAGAGGAGAACAGGTGAATTTGGGAAGGAGGGAGGGAGGGAGGGAGAGAGGGAGGATGGGAGGGGGGTTAGGGAGGCTTTTTAAGCCCTAGTTTAACATGTAAATCCCACCCTTTACAGGCAAACCGCTCCACTAGATCCCTGTCAATTTCCCCCCGGCTATGCTCCTGTGGATTTACATGAATACACTCTATCACTTAGAGTTCAACCTTCTGCTTGTCGGGGAGAGAGAGAGAGGTGGAAAGGCTAAAAAAAAAGAAGAGGAAACAATCTCTTGCAAAAGTTTCCGTGCTGTCTTTTTCTTCACTTTTCTTCTCTTTCTCTGTCTCTCTTTCTCCTACCTCCGCCTTTTGTCCCAGGAAAATAAGGTGTTATTTACAAGCCCCCAGCGAGGGCTCCTTTTGTAAATAGACTCCTCAGTTCTGTCCACAGGCCAGGCACAAGGAGGTTAGCTGCCTGTTCAGCGATAAGCCCCCAACGCGAAAGCAGATAGAGCTCTGTGTTTCTGTCACGCTTTATCATCAGCTGAGCTGAAACTAAACCGGTGTTAAGCTGGAGTAGAGGGGCCATTTCCGTGGATTACCGATGCCGACTTTAATTTCAAAGACCAGTGGTGTATCCAGGGAAGGTGCAGGCTTCACTTGCCACAGATTGGCAGTGGGTTTCTGATAATGCCTTGGCGCTGCTTTCTCACCCCCGCCATAGCCCACCCCAGGCACCCCCCTGTTGTTCGCGTTCACTACCGGGTGCTCCTATTGATCTCGGAGCTGCTGATTCATTTCACGGCGCACATGGGAAAGGGGAGTCGGTGCGCCCTGGTGCGCCGGCGCAAGGAGAGCGGTGCCAATCCACCCCGCCGCTGTCACCAACACCGCCACCACCACCACCGCCTCCTCTGTGCCACCACCTCTCCCTCCGCTGCGGTCCCGGCACCAGCCTCCCCTCCTTTCTATTTGCTTATATGCCGGGTAGGACAGGAAATGCACCACAGGAAACCACAGAATCTCCAAGGAGTCATTACCGAAAAAGGGGGGGGGGGGGGGGGGGGGGGGGGGGATTGGGCAGGCGGGGGGACGAGAGAGAGGCGGTGTTCAAACGCTGAGCTTAGAGGCATTTACCATATAGTGTACAAAGCCAACTGGGATATTAACACTGCTATACTGCCTCAAACAGCAGCAAACCAGTAGGGACCTTAAAATGCAACTAGGGGAGCCCAGGAGTGCGAGCATTTAGACTGTGTCATTGCCGGGACGCTAGCACAGGCTTCTCTTAACGGCATTTGGAGAGTTCTGAGGGACATCCTGATTTGACAGAGTAGAGAGAATGATTTATGATAGATTGAAGATCAGCAACGTTCAGGATTGTGGACCATCCTAATATCTCCTGAGCAACAATGATCTACTTTTGGAGGGAGGAGGATGGGGTTGATTGGTGTGTGTGTGTGTGTGTGTGTGTGTGTGTGTGTGTGTGTGTGTGTGTGTGTGTGTGTGTGTGTGTGTGTGTGTGTGTGAAGCAGGCCTTGAGACGTTTATGAGAAACCTCAGGGAGCCTTTAAATATGCGTGAGATGTTTTTTTTCAAGCCCACTTCATACAGACTCACCACAATGTAATCAATGTTATTTTTTTTTACTTGGACCAAATTTGCTTGGGATTGGCTTGTCGTACTTCTTAAAGGCCAATAACTCAAAAAGCCTTATTACTATTCATCAAAAAAACAGGGAGGAGACCCATCTTGCCCATCTAATGGCTTTGCTCTATGTTTGCTCTGAATATGTTAATGAAGCTTTAAAATATGTACATACCCCGCAATGAGATGGATTAGCTTAAGATATTCATTATTTAGATGGCATTATTATTACACTTTGCATCTTCTATTAGGGCTGGATCGAACTCACCTCACGCCGCACTGACAATAATGAGTCATCAATAAAACATTCTCATAATGTCAGACGGATACTTCTGTAGATGCTTGATCTAATTTTACATCGACTCACTTTGTCATTAGTTGAATATGGTATGCATGCCATACTATTCAGAACATAGGGGCAGAGAAGTGTGGGCTTTATCTGGCCTGACAGTTGGTGCACAAGGATGTTTTTAAATGCTGGCTCAGTGGTTGATAATGACAAATGTTGAAATGAAATTTTTGGAGGCACCACCTTCAGACACTTTTCTTTTGTGTTTCTTGTTGTTTATGCGAGTGTTATAACAGTTTATGCGAGTGTTATAACAGAGGGAATGGCACTGTTTGTCAAGACCTATTTTTGAGGAGATTTGGGAGTATTCGGGATCTTGGGTACTCATGCAGGCACATACAGTCATTGTCTAATAAAGTCCCCATCTGAAAGAAAAAGCGAGAAAGAAATATTCCGGGAAACTTTATCGTCAACTTACAGGCGAAGAGCAAAGTTGGACTAGATCAATTCTGAGCACAACTGTGAGTGTGCTCAAGTTTGTGGGAGGGATATGAGAGCCCGAGTAATGGAAAAAGAAAGAAAAAGAAAAGGAGTGCGATCGCATGGAGGGGGATGTCTTTATTGCCGCCCAGACCTAATAACTTAATGCAAATTGTAACTAGTTAAGCACAGCAAAATAATATGATACTGTTGTCTCAGTCAGATTGGTATTATAGTGTTAGCATGTGCAAATAATTACATTTCCCCCCTGATACAATTACATTATTTGTTCTGCTTGTATTATACACCAATAAAAGCAAACATCATATTAGGATTCATGGCACTTTTCGCATTGCATTATCAATATGTGGAAATAATTGTCTGCTGGGAGATTAAATTACATTATTGTGTATCTTTTTCATGCCTAATAAATAATGATGGATGGCTTTTATTTTCATCACCACCTGCAACCATTTTGTCTTCCCCCTGAATGGTACAAAAAATGAGAAAGACGGAGAAAGAAAAGGTGGGTGTTGTTTCCGCTGCTGCAAACTAGTCAAAACAGAGGTTGATTTCTTTCTTTTTTTAGTGCTTCTCAGGGACCCTTCAAGCCAGAGTGTTTCTTCTTAGCATGAAAACAAGCAAACAACAAGGTTATGAATTTGCAGAGTGAAATTGGATCAGCTTGCCATCCCTTTTTATTTATTTATTTATTTATTTGGCCGTGTGTGGAGCCGAGACTGCAACCAAAATTAAAACTCCCAGAAGTGACAGGGAGTGAGATGGCACAATGGGTGATCTGCATGCCACACACACACACACACACACACACACACACACACACACACACACACACACACACACACACACACACACACACACACACACACACACACACACACACACACACACAAAGAAGCAAGGCCTTTATTTGCAGTGTGTAGGTAATTAAGATTTCTCCTTAATTCCCGATGCCTGATTAGCCTATTGACAGGGCTTTCAGGTACAGCCGGGCTCACATCAGACAACTGACAATGATCGGGGGGGAAATCGCATTAAGCCAGTGTTGATCAACGGGACGAGCTCTCCAGGACCATTTTGTCAAATGATTCAAGTCATGTGTCTGTCTGTCTATGGCGGCCGTTTCCTCATTTGCAATTCTTTGCCATATAGTGTTTTTTTTTACCCCCCCCCCCCCCCCCCCCCCCCTCCCGGCTTCAACTTTAATCAGTGAATTTGCACTTCGTGAAGATAAGAGAATTGATTAGCTACCAGTCTGTGTGGGTCTTCATGTTTTAATTGGGTTTGGTATTTTTTTTTTTCTTAAACCACCCACACACCTTAATAGTCAATACCGCTCAGCTCAAAGCCCTGTTGCATTTGATGCATTTTGTTAGCGTGCTGTAAAGAGAGATAAAAACACAAGCTAAGGACATTGCAGTCCTGGTTAATTGCCATCAGAAAGGGCGAATGGTGTTATAACTTCATAACTTCTTAAGTCGTGCCTTGCGCTCGGCTAGGCGTACGCTATTGTAAAATTTACATTTTAATGAAATATTTGAATAAGTGCTTGAAATTCACTCCGGCACAGGCCTCCTGGTTCTAAAGCCAACATCGCATGTTTGTGTTTTGAATGGCAGCGTCGGGGAAATTAACATGCCAGTCATTCAGATTAGGAGGGCATCAGTGTAAAGTCACAGGCCGCCTCAATCAAGGTTCACTGCAGGTGAACACTGTCCATGACAGCTTTGAATGATACGCAAGCAAACCTCCCCCCCAGCCCCCCCCCCCCCCCCCCTCTCTCTCTAAAGGCAAGCTGCACATTTGGACACAAATTGAGGATACAGCAAAAGGGACTAAGAGTCCACTCTTGTGGTGACTTAATTATTGTGCTTTTCAAAAGAATGTGTGCTACGCCGTGGCACCATGCTATAAGTGGTTTTGTTTTATGTAAAATGTATGCCACCATATTTTCATCGACCGCATCCATTATGCTAATACACCTCCACATAAGTGAGGATACCTACACGTGGCACTTCATGACAGGACAGCTGGTCGTTGGGAAGTGCAATTACATTGATAGGACGCTTGTACTTCACTTAAATACCAAAGAAAGCGGTGGAGGGGAGTATTGTTGCGTGGCATAATGTGACATATTTTAGGCAAATGCCCAGTATTTCTTACTTTCCCGGTATGCAAAAATGTTGTGTCAGTCATTAATTCAGAATGACAGAGAGCAGGAAGACTCGCAATTATTCATGTTGTTTTGCTTCTCTTCAATTATTCAAAGGATGCCTCGTTGAGTTGCATATTAGGAGAAATACCAAGAAGGAAGTAAAGAATGAATAAAATAACAAAGGGGAAGAGCACAAATGAGTGACAGATAGTGCTTGTTTCATTTAAATGGTTTCTACTGTGATCTCCATGTTGAACATAGATATTTATTGTTATAACATATAGGAGGACTATGAGAAAACTTCAGTTTGGTTGATTTGCATGTGTTTCCAGACTTCCAGCGAAATCTCCGGTCAGTCATGTGAATACACAAACTAAGAGCTGAGACTGCTGTTGCAGTTGTGGGTTGATAACGCGAGCAAAACATCAAATTCATCAAAACATGCAAAGCAATCAGAGCAGGTTTTCACAGTATATGGAGACAAAACTAATCGAGATGGATGATACCAGTCAATCATGCCTCCTGTTGAGGTTTTGGTATAATACCAACCAAAAATGCTGAAATCCTTCAGAGACGGAGTGTTCGGTGTAAACAACATGCAGTCTTTTCATTATTTCACTTTGTTTAAGGATTTTTCTAAGGGGGTTGTTTCATTTCAGACCGATTTACTAGTTATAGTAGACTGTTACATCCGCCAAAGCGAATGGTTAACGAAACTACACAATTTATATGGGGGAACTGGGACTTGAAATCATGGTTCTGCTGACATTACTGCCATACATTTTACTGATCGTTTCTAGAATCAGGACTTCTGGATGGGTTTCGAAATTTTACCGCCCACACAGCAAATATTTCGGAGCCATTGTTGCTTGTAATATCTCATCTGTACGTATGTCATTGCTTCTGTCTTTTATGTTCACTATAATGACCTTGACAGCATTACATATGTTAACAGCTACTCCCAACACTCTGCTGTTACATTCAAACAGCTCTCTTTTTCCCTACAGATAAAAGACATATAACCCCTGTCTTATACAAGTGGCAAAAGCAATAAGGCTTTAAAAAAAAAAGAAAAGAAAAGAAAAATTGTGCTCTGCCTTTTTTTCCAGAGCTGACAAGTGATGTTACGTTGGAGGTTCACGGGCATCTTTCATATATTCAGTAGAATTGCACTCTGAGTTTAATTGCTCGGAGTTACCTTGAAAGGCCTCTACATAAATCAGACATGCATAATTTGTCTAATGCTGGAGCTAGGGCTGAGAGTGGCCTAGCTGGAGCGCTGTGCTGAGCAGTGCAGTGCAGAGCAAGGGGGGAGGGAGGTGGGGAGGGAGGGAGTGAGGAGGCAGGCATGCCTTTTGAACAGCAGGTGGTAATTGAAACAAAACAAGGGCTGATTAGCAGAGCGTCTGGCAACTCATGATCCAAACAAAGCACACTACACCAGTACACACACTCACTCACTCACACACACATACACATACACGCACGCATACACATGTGTGCACGCACACACACACACTCACGTTCAAAAACCAAACACAAGGGCCCTGGAATAAAGTGGTCATCATCTAATTAACAGAACATGTTTTAATTACCGAATAAACCAAGCAGCACCGTGTGTCAATTTAACTGATGTGGTAAGTGCCAGTTTACAATATCAGAAACAGACAAATAATTGGAATCTAATTACTGGCAGGTCTACTGCACACCAGCGCCTCCAGCCCATCTTAATAAACAAGTTTTTACATCAAACCATGAATAGCAAATAGTGCAGGGTTACTAATTGCCACACTGCAATATTGGGAATTTGCCAGCTTAGCCTGTTAAAGGAAACCTCTTGTGTGGATTGCTATAGCCACACACAAGCTTTAATTAGAATGAAATGAGCAGGAATTGAGCTCCGTTACTGCAATTCAATACATGTCAATAAGATAACAGGCTAATCTGCCCATTTCATTTCTTTCAGCCAGCACTGGAGGTGGGGTGGCAGTGGGGACAGAGGCATCGCTTTGTAACTCAACCAGATGAAGGGGGCGGAAAGAAGGGAACATGCAAGAGACAAGAGTTGATTTTTTGGGGGGGTGGGGTGGGGGGGTTTAGACAGATTCAGTCCCAAGTGAATGCTTAAGGTGAAAATCGTCGGTTTCCTGTCACCACCTTGCATAACTGCTATTTTTATGTAAGGTTCAGTGATCTAGAAAACTGTATGTAATTACATACTTTTTTTTGCACTATTGCACAAAAATGCATAAAATGTACAATTTCAGCACTTCATAGTCAAGCACTGTGTACTGCATGTGCATACCCAACTACTGAACTGCATATTTACTAAGATGCATCTCATAAGAATTAGTATGCAGCTATTTTAGGCTCCTTATGTATTTTTTATCTGTATACTTTGCGTTAAAAAAACATTCCAAACAGGATCTCCTCTTGGCTACAAATGGGCTGATGCACAAACAAAAAGAGAGAAAAGAACAAATGTATTAATTTTGTGGAAAAGGTCCCTTTGTGAAGACCACATTTGTTATGTGGCTACATCATAATCCTGTTAATGAAGGCCTGCCATTGTTTTGAACCACCCCAGCATATACACCAACAGAACAACGCCTGATCTAGCCAATGGGCCAAGGATATATCTTTCATTAATCTATGATTTAGCCAATGAGGTTAAGATAAATCCACTATTAATCAGTTACTTGCCCAATGAGGTTAAGACAAATCTGCTGTTATGAGCTGGGGGAATAATGGTGAGATAACAACAGTGAAATACACAATTCTAAATGCCAGATAAAATATTGGCTGCAAAAAGATTGGTCATGATTTTATATTGTTTCCTTTAAATCTTGTTGCTCTTTGGCTTTAATTAATAATATATCCTCTGACATTTATGTATTGAAGCAATAAGCGAAGCGGGGGAAACAATTTATGTCACCCAAAGCTTTTTAACGAATCAATGCAACTATTTGTAATTGCTTGTTTCACAAGATTAAAAGTGCTTAGACTTGATCTCGGTCTTCTGTTTTGTGGCTGTTGTGACCTGTGCTTCCGTCGTAAAAATGCAAGTCTTGGTCATCAGCATTAATTTCCATCAAGAAATCCATATCGCTAATATTTCTGGGATTTTAATGCCCCGACAATTTATAGCTTTTCAAATGCAGTTACCTAAATTGCTGTTAGGAAAAGACAGTTTAACTGTCTCTTTTTAATTACAAGATAATTTAATGTTGGGCCCAGAGATGATGGTGCGAGTCAGCATCCTGAGACAAACAGAGCTGTAGCAATAGGAAGCTTCTCAGACTCTGAGGACTGCACAGTGATAATCACCATAGTTTAGTTCAATAGGCAATCAGCTATTAAATGCTAAATGGAATCATGATGTAGTGAAATGATGCAGTGGATACTGTTTTTGTCCTATCTGACCTGCAATGGACGCGCACACATCACTTTTGCTCTACTACGAGTTATCTCTTACTTTCGAAATAAGGCATCACCACAACATAATGTGAACAACAGCATTTTTATTGCATTTTCTGAATGCTCAAGTCAGTCCTTGTGACTGACCACAACATAAGTGTCTGCAGTAGTACAGACAAGGAAACGGGAAGGGGGGGGGGGGGGGGGGGGGGGGGGGGTGTAGAGTTTACAGATGAGCAGGTGGGATGATGCATAATTTTCTCTTCAATGAACAGAAATCTACTGTACAGATTTGACAGCATCAACAGGAGTCCACTGTACAGGTCTTACAGCATCAACAGAAGTCTAACGAGCTGCAGAGAGGAGGAGGAGAGAGAGAGAGAGAGAGAGAGAGAGAGAGAGAAAGGGAGAGAAAGAAAGAAAGTGTAGAGTGTAAAGCACCATGTCTTCCCCTTTGGACTGTACCTTCCAGAGACTGAAACACAGGATGGAGAGGGGGTGGTTGTATGGTGTGACCCAGAGGAGGACACAAGGGAAGGGGGGTGAGTGATGAACTTGTGGTGGAAGGGTTGCGGCCACAAAGTGTCCTTTTCAGGAAAAACGAAATAAAAACGACAACAAACCCCCCCCCCCCCCCCTCAAAGCCACAGACATTAAAGGGCGGGTGGCAGAATAAAGATGAAGAGGAGGAAGGTCAGTGAAAGGAGTCAAGGGGGCGACGTCCAGTTTAGTTGTTAAAACTGTGTGTGTTCAACATGGAAAATAAACAAACTACTGTGCTTGATTTTCTATCCTCCAGATAAAAAAAAGGAATAAAAGAAAAGAAAAATCTCAGAGCATTTGAGATAAAAAATATATTCATATATATTTATATATATTTGGAGACCAACTTAAAAGCTATGTCTACATCACCTATACCAGCTACACGGACTGAATCATGAAACATGTGTGAATGGTTTATTCTTGAAAAAGAGAAGCATTTTACAAGTAATCTTTACATCTTGGCACTGCATATTTATTTTGAAATCTTTTTCCTGTTTGTTTCATATAAAATATCCAATACACTCCCAGCATTATTAGTGACCACTTCACAATTACTCATCTTCCCCCGCGACCCCCTGAATGATTCATGCAACCAGTAGAGGCAGTCCCCTATCTCTGGGCAGACACCCATTTTACACACAGTACAGCCACAGTCGAGAAGGCAGTGGTTGGACCATCAAAAAAAGGAAAAGGAAGGGAAGTATCAAAAACAGCTTAACACAAAAAAGAGGGGGAAAAATCTGTACAAAATGCTTAGGTCAATGATAACAGAGAGAGAAAAAAAAAAACGTCTTTTACAGTTTAAAACCCAAAGTCAGGGATTATCCCCCGTTCTCAATCCCAGCCCTCCCTCGTCCCGCCCCTGACCACCTCACGCAGATGTCCGTTGGTATGACTTTCTTTTTAAGCAAGGATTACTAAGTAAAATACATTTGCAGCACAGTTTGCTATTCCAATACATACAGCTGTTTTTTTTTTCATAGCTTTTTTTTTTTTTTTCTTTAATAGTAAATACAAAGCAGTTGTGATAAAGAAAAAGAGAATAATACAAACAATTTTTTGTTGTTGTTGTTCTGTGAAAGGAACCAGGAAGGGAAACAAGACAGGACACATGGTCATACGGTCATGTATGTACAACCTATTGGAAGAAAAGCCCACTAAACGAAACCATTAGTGGGGTTCAAAAGTGATGGAGTAAAGCAAAGCAAGGTGACATCTTTATGGAAAAAAGGCCTGAGGTCTGGACTGGTTTTGCAAATGGTTTGCAAAATAAAAGAATGCGAGATTCCCCAGATGAAACAAGCTCTAAATGTGTCTGTGTTTTTAAAAATCTTTTTTTTTTTATAGCTTTTTAAAATATTCTCCCCGCTACAGTTTTTAGACTAAACATGCAAGACATACGACTAAGTGCAACTGAGTGAAATGTTTTCTCTCTTTTTTTTTTTTAAATTGAATCATTCCCTATAGATTTGAACTGAGGTATGTGTACTAACAGTTTTCTCATGCTGTTATCTTTAGTAACGTCAAGCTACACATGCTAAGAAAGGTCCAAATCCACCAGTTTTTCTATCCGCGTTTTAGAAGCCAACCGAGCTGGGTGGCCGACTAAGACTGGGATGAGAGAACGTGTCGAGTCGTTCCCGTGATCTCGGACCTTCCTTCTCTGAGCCTCATCCCGCAGCTGCCTTGGTGTGTTTCTCTTTCTCCACAGATTGCCCTTTTCTTTAGAATCAATAGCGAAAAATGTATGGTTACAATTTAACAAAACAAAACAAAACAAAAAAATAACTGCCATAAAGTACCTTGTACCCAGCTTATTCGTGGACAGGAGTGTTATTTTTTAATATAAAAAGTAACTTGACAGAAACAAATACAGACAATCATTAAGCGTTTGCCAAGGTTAACAAAAAAAATTATAAACTAACAAATAAAGAAGAAAAACTAAAAGGAAAGAGGCTTTGTCAGGAAACCAACACTCTTGCAAAGGAACAAAACCAAAGTGGAATACAATCTTTTTTTCTTTTTTCAAAAGGATACATAAAGTTTTACGAAACAGATAAAAACATGTCATCATTGTGTGGTCCAGTTGAACTATAACACGTTTCACATTTGTGTTTTGCAAATGGTGTTGGCCAACTGGTATCTTTCATCTGTATTATTATATCCTACGAGAGTCACGCTCTGATGGAATGCTCCTCTGTCCCTTCAGTGGCCAAAAGATAACTCCTTGTTTTGGAATTTGGTCATTTCGTTTGTCTCGATCACGCCACCTCCTCCTTCCATTTTGGTCATCGCAAAAAAAAAGCTTGCAAAGCTGCTCGACAGACAACCCCTTTGGCTTAAAAGTTTGCTAAAAAGTCAAACACTTCTCTAATTCTTTCGTGATGAGACTGATCTCCACCTTTTTTGATTTCCTTTGCATCCAGCGGGAGAGAACGGAGGATATTTGGCCTTGTCTGCTATTGCATGGATCAGAAAATATCTTTGTAGTTTATCTTTGGTAGTCACAGATATCAGACACATAAACAACTTAGGCAAAACAACACAAAGTAATAAATAAAAAAAGTGGTTGGTTGCAGTCATATGAATCGAGGATGTTGGCATTTTGAAGAAGCCCGTTCGGTTTTGGAATCAAACACCTACATTTTGAGAGATCAAGCCCTCTGGTATTGGTTTTTTGTTTATAGCTGCAGAATTTTCCATCCGCTACCACCATTTACAAGTGGGAGAAGTTGCATAATGTAGCTGCATCTCCATGCAGACGTGTCTGTTTGGTTCTTGTGACTTTAGCGATGGAACAGTCACCGATCTGTTACCATGGTGCTTGTGGTATGCCTGTGGTTAACATGGGGCTGCTCCCCTTTATGCTGTAATGCTTGGTGGTCAGGCTTTAATGCCACCCCTTGGGTTTTATAATCCCTTTGCTTTTCGCTCTGATTTGTAATAGCAAATAATCACTAATAAAAGACGGGGGGAAACTGGCTGGCCGCACATGCAGTAAAAACTATAGGGAATGCACTTTTTGAAAGTCTCTGAGCATGGCTGCAGGGTCCCTTGACGCTTAAAATGACAAGAACGGGAAAACTTGGAAGTTTCATTTGCTTTTTGACGCTTGCGTTTGAGGAATGGGAGGATAAAGAAAGGAAGAGAGTGAGAGCGAGAGAGAGAGAGAGAGAGAGAGAGAGAAAGAACAAAAAAACACAATTAGTTGGTGTGAAGTATTATCTCATAGCCTCAGCCTGACATTTCATTTCTGCTCTGCTCTGCTCAGACCTGCGTCGAGATGGGTGATTTGGACGCCGCTAACACGCCCTGCTCTGAAAGAGGGGGAGTTTTTGAAAGTATAATTTGGTAATGATAAATCTTAACCTGCATGATTTCTCTGTCATTCATTCCCATGTGAAATTAAACTTCATTGATGCGTGGAGAGAGCCTTCATTATAAGTAGTGCATTGCCAATGGACTTCATGAGGTGATGCTGTAGAAAGGCTACATGTAGGAGAGAGCTGGCATTCTGAAGCACACGGAAATAAATGACAGAAAAATACTACTCGGCATCTGACATTCTGTTTGCATGTGTATATACACACACAGTTTATATATATATATATATATATAAAAAGGAAAAAAAATCAAATGGAACATGGAAGGAAAATCATAAACATTCATCATCATGTGCTGACCATACGGAATCTCCACAGCATGGCTATGAGGTCTGATCAGTTTACAGGGAAAGAAAAACGAACTAAAAAAAAAAAACTAAAAAAGGCAACAGTGACAGGACCCAATGTTTAGATTCTGTTGCACCCATCCACCCCACTCCCCACGAGCCCCCCTTCCTCCGAGACACAAAAAAATAAAAGAGAGAAATGTCTCCCCGACTGTGATGGAAGCAAAACCAATGACGAGTTGAAGGCAGTGAAAATGAACTTAATACACAAAGTTAATACACAACACGCTTGCTGCTCACACACACGGAGAAGTCCATTCGGGGGTGCACTGAATGTGTAGGGTCTGTGTATGTGTATAAACGTGTCTGTGTGAGTGTGTGTGTGTGTGTGTGTGTGTGTGCACCCCCCTCTTCGGGTCAGATTCGGTGAGTCTCAGAGTGAATGTCAGCAGTCTCTGTTAGCTGCACTTGTCCGTGTCCACTTGTGAACTTTGACCTCTGAGCCACCTCAACGACCATGTGAAGTCCCCCAGTACCAAACAGGTCTGTCCAATAACATGATTTGTAGAAATGACTTTTTTCCCCCCTCTTCTTCCCTTAAACCAGAAAGTACAAATAAAAAATACTCCCAAATGGAATATCTTTTCTTTTTGTTGTGTTGTTGCTGTATGTGTGTGTTTCACTGTTTGTAATGGCACTAAAAGTTTATCGAAACATTTTATAGCTGTCAACAGAGGACTGACAATCCAGTCATGTGTGTGTATACGTGTTTGTGTGCGTGTGTGTGTTTTCGGTCTCTGCAGTGACCTCACAGACGACTCGAGTTAGTTCAGCCCCACAGGGTGTGTGCAGGGTGGGTGTAGGTGGGGGGGGGGGGGGGGGTGGGGGGAGACCGGGGAGGCCGGCCTTACAGCATGTCATCGTTCCCTTGGTCATCCTCGTAATCTCTGTGGTGATCAAAGTCTGGACTGTGATTGGCTGTTGTCACCAGGGAGAGGGGCCCTTCGTGATCTTCAGGGTCCAGTGGTTCCTCTTTAACACTGATGTGATGCCTATAAAATGCAGGTGGGGGGGGAGAGAGAGAGAGAGAGACAAAAAAAGGGAGGGGGAGAGGGAGGGAGAGAAGGAGGAAGGGAGGGAGAGAGAAAGAGAGAGAGGACAGGGTTAGATTTTAATCAGCATACCCTAAGGACCTCCAGTATTTCCCACAAACACACATGTGTTCTGATCCAGTCAGTATAACACCCAAAGTAAAAAAAACTAAAAACTCCTCCTTCTCTAAACTGAACCTAGGGCCAAACTAGTGCTTTTAACGAATCCCTAAAAGCTGCTCCTTGCTGGCACTCCTTATAACTCTGGCTTGCGCTGAGGGCGAGTACCAGTACCAGGAAACCTGCCGGCTTTATTTTCACACCCCCCCCACCATAACAGGGCGCTTGCCTGGAGCTGATAAATGAGGACGATTATCAACACGAGGCGGATGGGGAGGAGGAAGAGGACGAGGAGGAGAAGAATGGAGTACGCGACACGCGAGTGGGGCCCCCTTGCTTGTCAGGCTCCCGACGGCAGAGGCAGCGACGTAGGTGGCGGGTTGGTGGCGGCGGTGTCGACAGCGCACTGTGTGCTTCTCCTCCTGCTCGTTAACATGCAGAACCTGCAAGGCGGGTCTCCAGAGGACGACCCCGCACCGGCTTCTATCATTAATCAACTTCAGGCAAACACAAACCACCAGACTAGACGCCTGCCGCCACTGTGTGTGTGTGTGTGTGTGTGTGTGTGTGTGTTTTTGTGTGTGTGTGTGTGTGTGTGTGTGTGCATGTGTGTTTGTGCGCTCTCTAAACTCCCCCAAAATGAATGCACATTCTCCACAAAGTGTCAATAAAAAGGAATCGCTGGCAGGTGGGTGAGGAGGGCTGGTGTGTGTGTGTGTGTGTGTGTGTGTGTGTGTGTGTGTGTGTGTGGGGGGGGTGACGGCATTGCTCGGCGCTACACGGCGATAAGAAACAGAGCCCTTAGGAGAATAATAACGCTGTCAGCTGTAAACAAGGCAACACGAGACACCCCCGTCCGGCCCACTGCCTGGGCACAGGGAGCCTCCAAAAGAGATGAGATCTGCCAAATTTCTCATTATGGTCACACCACAGGAGCAGGGCTGCAGTGTGTCTGTGAGGAGGAGGAGGTGGGAGCAGGGCCTGACTTCAGTCAGAGGAGGAGAGGACAGATGAACAGAGAGAGAGAGAAAGGGAGAGAGCGCAGGAGAGAAAGGTAGAGAGAGCGCAAGAGAGAATGAGAGAGGGAGAGAGGAGAGATGAACAGAGAGAGGTGAGATGAACAGAGAGAGGGAGAGGGAGAGAGAGAGGGAGAGAGAGGGAGAGAGAGAGAGAGAGAGAGAGAGAGCTGCAGTGTTCAGAACTTCTCAGTATGAAGCATGCACCTTTACAGTGCCTGCTCCTGAGACAGCAGGTGCAACTGACGCTCATCGGCCACCAACACACACACACACACACACACACACACACACACACACACACACACACACACACACACACAGACACACACACACACACACAGACACACACACACTCTCCCTAACCATGAATATGGGGGAGATGCCTTAGAAGCCTCCCTTCCTGCTTTCTACCACCTACGTATCTTCCAACTCGCGGATATTTTAAGAGATGTGCCGCTGTGATGGAGGAGAGAGGTTGCTATGGTAATGAGATTACACATTCCTTTTTTTGTGTGTGAGAACAATATAAAAAAGGAACAACACTGGAGAGAGAGAGAGAGAGAAAAAAAAGATGAAAAAGTGCATTTTTTTTTACTTTCAGATCAAAGCAACTGCATAAGTTGCATCGCCTCAGGTCTCAATCCTTGGCTTGAGGGCGAACATGAAAATGTTATTATGATGCTACTGAAGGGGTCCCACCGCCTGCTGCATACTGCTGGAGTGTAATTAGCTGGGCCTTCATCGTTTCACTCCGCAATCTTTGCATGTTTAGGAGGAGACTAGAAAGGCACCACTACATCTTGGCCTCTCAGGAACAGTCACTCCAGGTACAGGGAAGACTGTGTGTGTGTGTGTGTGTGTGTGTGTGTGTGTGTCACAGAGAGAGAGAGAGAGAGAGAGAGAGAGAGAGAGAGAGAGAGAGAGAGAGAGAGAGAGAGAGAGAGAGAGAGAGAGAGAGAAAACTGAAGATGGAGATACAGAGAGGAAGTGAGAGTGGTGGATGAGTAAGGCTGTAAGTTTTGGACTAGTGGAGGCAAAAAGCCCATAGTGACTCAGATTAGATGTTCACTCAGCAGTCACTGCATTAAGAAATGCTTTTAATAAAACTCCTCTCCTCTCCTCTTCTCCAGACTCTTCAGTGTAAACAGAAGAGGTTAAAAAACCAAATAAAAACGCACACACGTACACCTCATTAACCCACCTCGTGCATTTTTGAGATCGCAAATGAGTTTGAAAAACCCCCAGAAGCCGTGTTTTATCCTCTAAAGCTCGGCCGCGTGAGTCTCAGCCTGCTTTTGCCAGGGTGTCGCTCGGCAACGATAGCCGCGAGAGACGGAGCCGGGGCATGAGACAGGCAGCACCCTTCCTGTTTGTGCCTTTCCTGCTCTGTGGCCATGCCCAGGGCTGTGTTCACAGTGATTAGGGACAGCACTTTTCTCCATTCCTCCAATTGCTCATTATGCCAACAGTGTCTTTTTTTCTCTCTCTCCATGCTACTGGTGTGTCTGTGTGGGTGTGTGTTTGTGTGTGTGTGTTTATGTGTGTGTGTGTGTGTGTGTGTGTGTGTGTGTTTTGGAGGTGGGGGGGGGGGGGGGTTAAATTCCCTTCTCGGGGTCCAGCTATTTCACAGAGATGGCGATAAATCTAACAGAACTACAAATCACTGGCTCTGTTGCACATCTGGAACCCATGCAGTCTGCAACGTATTATTCTAGGCTTCAAACGTCCTCGCAGATACTCCTATACAACAAGTGCGTAGGGATCTGCGGTTTTCCAGCCGACCGCCACAGTCGCAGTGCTGCACGGCAACATGGAAAAGTTTAGACCGTTTCGGAGAGACTAATCACGCTTTTTGTTGTTCGTCTCTCAGCGTGGCGGCTCCCAGGTCTTTGAGCCGTGTTGCAGTCCTCGTTTCACTTGTTGAAAAGACGGCAGCTCTGGAATTTTGTAAATATTTAAACGAATCGTAGCCATAATTATGGAGAGACCCGACACTCCGCAACCTACATTATTGACCTGTAATAAATGGGAGTTTATAAACTCGGTGTTGAAATAATGCCGGCCTACAGAAACGTCCCTTTTCCTCCGGGCGCTTGACATTAGCAACCTTTATAGAAGGTGGAGTTTCCTTTTGGAGGGGGGGTTGGCGGGAGATGTGGCAGCCACACTTTCGGTGGTGAATTGTATAAACAGCTTTTCAGTACGTCTAGCAACTGTTACAAACACCAACTTCTTGGAGTACATTTCTGAGAAAAACAGCGCTTTCCTATAATAAATATACATTGGACTCTGTACATTTACACAATATATGCAGCTTTTTGGGGCATGACGATCACTTTGGAAGGCTTCTGCCAACCAAACCTGGGCGAGCCTGTCTGTCTGTCAGTGACACTCACATAGCGGGCAAAGGGGAGCGTCCCGGGCTGCTGTCACTGCCGCCGTTGCTGTTTCCATGGTCCAGCGCCCCATTCATCTCCTCCCGGATGGCGAGTGCCAGCGAGTTGAGAGTGGGACTTCCAATGGAGGCAGTAGTGTAGAGAGGTATGTTGTTTTCTGCCATTGAAGCCTGAAAAAGAGAGAGGGGGGGAGAAAAAAAATTCAGCGCGCGACCGGAGAAAGTGAGGAGAGGAGCTGAAAAAAAAAAAAGAAGAAAAACCCCAAATGCCAAGATGACAGAGGAGTAAAAAATGTGATAAGGAAAAAAAAAACAAAGTGAGCGGAGATGTGTAGCGCTTTACCTGGAAGGCGGCAGAGAGGGCAGGGCCGTACGCCAAGCTAGTCTGGATGTTTTTCACCAAGGCAGGGCTGCTGCGGACATGACACACAATCATTACCAAGTCATCTTAAGAATGCCTATATCTCCCTACTGCTGTCCTACTCCCCTACAGTAAAACCTTAAGCTGTGCACATAACAGCTGATTTATATGCTAATAAATCTAAAGAAAAATACAATTAATTGGTCAGATCGATGTCCAGACCGTAGCAGAGCTCCACTAAAGAATACATACTCGTTTTCTTGTTAGGACTGCATGATGGCAAGCCGTTTCAGATCAGACACTATAATAGCGTATGGATTGATGGATTCTTGGGTCTTACGACCGGACTGCGATCCAGTTCCCAATAAAATACTGACACAAAATCAATAGGCGGTCATAAAAGCCCACATCTGATGTTCCAATATTTATGTGAATATTTGACATGCTGTTATATATAGCTCTTAAGTCTGGAGGGCTGCCTTTAAATACACTACGTGCTCAAACACACACAGTCAACCTATATTTGACAGAGAGAGAGAGAGAGAGAGAGAGAGAGAGAGAGAGAGAGAGAGAGAGAGAGAGAGAGAAAGAAAGGAAGGAAAAAGAGAGAGAAAGATACAGAGAGAGGGGAAAAGAGGCAGCTGATGGGAGTCAGGTGTTTTCAGATGCATGATGTATGGACATAGAGATGGAGTGAAGCAGGGGGATAAGGAGGAGGGGGGTAGTGGGTTGTAGAAGCAAAGCATGCTGGGAAGGTGGTGGTGGTGGTGGTGGTGTTGGTGGGGGGCAGCAGGGTCGGGCAAGGGCTTACTCATCCAGGCTCTTGTGGGCCGGGCGCTTCTGCGGGCGGCCTCGCTGCACGTGGCGGCCGCGCTTAAACTCTTCATCATCAATGGTCCAATAAGACCCGTACTCATCCTCAACCCTCACAAAGCACTTATGCAGCGAGAGGTTGGTGCGCACAGCACCCTGGGATGGATGGATGGAGAGATGGGTGGAGCAGCCATGTGCAGATGCAGAGGTAGGGGTTTGGGGGGGGTGTTGCAACACAGGACAGACAGGACAAAGGAGAGACAGACAGACAGACAGACAGACAGATAGACAGACAGACAGACAGACAGACAGACAGACAGACAGACAGACAGACAGACAGACAGAGAGGCAAGGAGAAGGACAGCGTGAGGATTCAATGCACATCAAGCAGATGAGGGTTAATGCATCCCTAAAGCAGGTGAAGCTGTGCTAAGAGCATGGCGGTGGGTGGGTGGTTGGGTGGAGGATTGACGCCAAAAGCAAGCGGGGGGGGGGACAGCAGAGCTGGGCATCATGGCACACAGACAATGGAGATGAAGCAGCCTGGTCCCATCAGTCAAACAGCGACAGAGACAGAGAGCAGAGGGCGCTACCAGGGCAGCGGCCGAGAGGCGGACTGACGGACGCACGTACCCGCTGATCTTCTGTGGACGCCGCTTTTGGAACTCTAGCTCGTCCACCGTCCACACCGCCCCTTTTACGTTTTCTACTCGTACGAAACACTTGTGAAGACTAAGATTATGCCGGACTGCGTTCTGCCATGGGTGTAGAGGAAGGGGGGGAAAACAAACAAACAAACTCAGTCTTGTCTTTAGCTTCTTCCAAAACCCTTTTAAAAGTGAAATCACTAAGCATTAGAGGCTTGCTGAATGGGCATTTAAACATCAAGCTTAACGATGGAGGGAAGAACAGTCAATGAAGAACAGTCCTCACCAAGTTGAAATGAAAAAAAAATTTAAATAAAAAAAATGTTTTACTAACAATATGAGGAGAAGGACCATTTCTCACAGAATAAATACAACAACCTTTTGATGATGAGCCAATTGATTGAGGCACCTCTGATTACAAAACAAAATTCCAGACAGAACAAACACTTGAGCAAATAAACAAGATTTTTTGGCCCCCGCGCGTCTCAGTTATGGCTTCACCCAAACTGGAACAATGAGGGGAAGAACCTAGTCCTGCCTGTCCCGCTTTCTGGCTCCGGCACAAGCTTTTCATCAAACCATTTGTATCGCGGGCAGGCAGCGCTTGGTAAATAAGCACCCGTCTTTAATGAATGGCTGTGTTGTGTGGGCATCAACCTTTTGTCACCAAGGTAGTTTGTTACCCCCGCTGTCAAAAAGTCACGGTCATTTCTCCTCGTTAAAACGCAGTGGCAAAAAAAAAGACCAGCAGTGCTGCTCAATAAATGAAAGCTGTGCCGTGAAAAGGACAACCTGTTCAAAGTGCAAAATGTCAAGCATTTGTTCTCTGTGGCCTTAAAAAAAAGGCCTTACAAATAATTGCATAATTATACACGTTTCTTAAAGAGGAACATTGCATTATTCTGTGCTTTAAGCATAGCAACATTGGTTTAACATGGCAACACCATTGCATTGCTTTTTATGTCATTTAGTTGTGTAGAGTTTTCCTTTGGAAGAAAGTTTTTTCTGAAGTTTTCCAATTATGCAAAACACCAAAGAGAGCCCATACCTCATCCTAAATACATAACACCTGATGTGTCAATGCATTTGGCACAACACTTTGCATGTGAGAGAGAAAAAAGGTGTTTGGGTGCCTGTGTATCACTAAGGTGATTTCTTTCGTCTTTGACTGTGTGAGTGTGTCCATACCTACCTGTATGGACAGTTTAGAACTGTAAGTGCGTTAGCAGTTAAGGCAGTGCATGTGTGAATCTAGAGAATGTGTGTATGCGAATGTGTGTGTGTGTGTGTGTGTGTGTGTGTGTGAGAGAGTGTTTCAGTGAGTAAAAGTGCTCAAAAGCACTAGTGTAGTGGCGCAGTGGGAGAGTTGGTGTTTATGACTACAACGTGCCCCTATGGACAGGCTGTCAGTGGCCGCTGGAGCAGAGTGCTAAAGAACTGAGACACCCCCAGACACACACACACACACACACACACACACACACACACACACACACACACACACACACCGACACACACACACACACACAGTGTCACAGTCTCTAAAGCACATTCACCACATGCTCAAGCAATCACTTCCTTATACATCTATTCTCCCACTTTCACTTGCCTCACCTTCCCCTGTCCTTTTGGCACTTGACTTAAAGAGAGAACGAGTGTGTGTGTGGTCTGGAGTTTGGGTGCGTATGTGTGTGTGTGTGTGTGTGGGTGCGCAGCTGAGATTTTTGTGGGCGATGTTTCAGCGCCAGGTCTAGCTGGCAGCCAATACGTGCATTTACACAGAAAAAAAAAAAGAGAAAAGAATCTGAACAGTCTCTTGGCTTCAGGGCGGGCCTCTCTCTCATTCCTGTTTCAGTTGAGTGTTTATGATATTTTCTTCTCCCGGCTTCTCAGTGCCACAGCATCGACATGATGCATTGGCCCCCCAAGGCATCCCCCTACCCCCCCCCCGCCCCTCTCCCCCGCGATGTGTGCGCGTGTGTGTGTACGTGTGTGTGTGTGTGTGTGTGTGTGTTTGTGCGTGTGTGTGTGCGTGTGTGTTTAGCACAAGTCCATTTCGATTGTTGAAATGTGCAGATGTTTTCAGAAATACAACACTTCGCCTTCACCAGTGCGAACAAGTGAAGAATGGAGTGGAGCATGGGACAAGAGAGAGGACGAAGAGTTGGCATTACCTTCCATGTGGCCGCGTTGCGTCTGAAGTATGCAAACATTCGCGTGAACCAGTTGTATATCTCGTTTAGTGTTAGCTGCCTCTCTGGCGACTCCAGTATTGCCTAGAAAAGTGGTTGGAAGGGGAACAACAAGAAGGAGGAGACAAGAAGACAAAGGTGTGTTATGCGTTTGAAAATGTCAGTGGTGCCACTGACTGCTAATCCTCTGTGTGCACAGCCTCCCCCGCACCCTGCACCGCACGCGTGTTTAACAGTCCGTCACTTGTCCAGGCGGAGGTGCTTTGTTTACTAAATGAGGCCCCTTTGGTTTTTCTCATTCAAATATTCAGATTGGAACAATTCCCCTCTCTAGCCCCTAAATGAAGAAGGGAGGGGAGGGGAGGGATGAATATTTCACAGGCAGATTACAGGCCAGCAATTATCCTGCACCCAGATTAATTCCTGCGATCAGAGATTACCAGCCCAGGCGATAATTGACTAGCCATCTTTTAACAGGTTAATTCCTACTGTTGTGTGAAATGAATTTCATAATAATCACAGTCACTCCAAAAAGCCTAATCAAAAGCAATTGTTGTGTAGGGCATGTGTGCCCCCCCCCCCCCCCCGCCTCTTTTGGAGGGGCAAAGACTAATTTGCGGATGGTTAATCTTGCGCTGCATGTTCGGATTGTGGTTAAAAATTTAAAAAGGAACGAGAAGGGATGGGATGGGATGGGATGGGGGGGGGGTGTCTGTTAAGAAGAAAGGGATAAGCTGTTGTGTCCGTGTTTATGCGTCCCCGTGCCCTTTGAGTGGATCAGGCCATTGAAGCAGATGAAACGCTTCCCCGTGTCAGCCGGACACAGATTGCACACATCAGAGGCCGTGTGTGTGTGTGTGTGTGTGTGTGTGTGTGTGTGTGTGTGTGTGTGTGTGAGCCTTACCTGTCTGATTAGGGAGGCGTACGTGAACGGAGGCCGAACCTCCGCGTTCATGTAGAACTCTTTGTTCTGCACGATATCTGTTCAAAAGAGGGGATTGCAAAAAGGGGATATGTTAACATCATTACTCTCCAGATGCAAAACAACATTTTCACTTTGACCAAGGAGCCTTTCAGTCTGAGGCGTCTTGGCACACGGGCTGCAGGGATAATGGTGCATCATTAATAGGTCTGTTTGGGTCTTCGTAGCCTCTGTACTCATTTGAGCCAATGCATGCAATTATGTGTGTATGTCAGTAACTGTGTGTGTGTGTGTGTGTTTGTTTGTGTGTGTGTATATATATGTGTGTATTTGTGTGTGAGTGTGTTTGTTTGTTTCTTCAACAGTTTGCCGGGGGCTGGGTGTGTATGTTTCTGCAGGTGTGAGTGGGTTCTACCTGGGGAGATGGGCATGCTGTACTTGTCGGAGTACCGGCGGCGCATGGGCCCC
Organism: Sprattus sprattus; assembly: GCF_963457725.1. Taxonomy (NCBI): domain Eukaryota; kingdom Metazoa; phylum Chordata; class Actinopteri; order Clupeiformes; family Clupeidae; genus Sprattus; species Sprattus sprattus. The sequence goes on along the minus strand of NC_137908.1, from coordinate 8,594,392 downwards.
ACGCCGTGCAGGCTGTTGGGGGTGATGACGGAGTGGGCCTGGGACAGCGGGGTCAGGGGGGTGGTGGGCGTGGTGGGCGTCTGGGGCAAGCTGAGCGGCGGGGATGCCGCTGGGGCCGTCTTGGACAAGGTGATGCTGGACACCAGGTTGAGCTGAGGGAATGAACACAAGCACAGGTTGAAAAACACGTTTTGATGTGTAATTGTATAATTGTATTGATAACCCCTCAAACACCAATAAAAACATAAAAAAAAAAAAAAAAAACATGTTTTGGGACACCGCATCAGTGACTGATCCAGTGGCTGAGGGTGATGGTCACTAAATGAACAAACGTGTTTTTTACATGAAATACTATTATTGTAACTCTGTTTTAAATTAAAGTGCTGGAGGTCTGTGCCAGATAAGGCCCGGATCCTCTCTGGTGTTTACATTAGATAAGATAAAACAAGATTAGATGAGATGAGATGAGATTAGATTAGACTTTGTCACGCAGTGAACTGGAACGAAGCCGATGAAATGCATTTAGCATCTAACCAGAAAACCACAAAAGAATATAGTATTATTTACAGATAAGTGTAGGTATAGGTTAGTACTACAACATAAGTGATGCCATGTCTTACAGTATGTACAGTGTTTTTGACAGTGGTGAGCAACATATGTACAGATTCTCATACATGTATAATATATCAAATATCTGGGAAGAATAATGGCAGTGAAACACAGCTGAATTCCATCAACAAATGTACCACTTGGCCTCTCTCTAAAGACGTTTGGATAAGGAAGTGAATATCCTTAAAGCAGTCAGAATCCTCCTGGCTCACATCAGCATCACCCCCCCGCCCCCCCCTCACCCAGACACTTTCCCTGCCATCTCTGACGCCGGCGCCAGCGTCCCTGTTCCCATGCCAGCTCTCCGGCTCGGGGGCTTTTGTGTGGCGCGCTGGCCTCCCTGTGTGTGGCTCCTCTCTCTAGCTCAGGCTGCTGGCGGCGGCAGTGGCAGTGATAGCGACAGAAGAGGAGGAGGAGGAGGAGGAGGGGGAGGAGGAGGAGGCCGAGGGAGGTGAGACTCTCCAACAGCCGTGACAAATGACAGCGGGCTCCTCACCTACCGCTGAGAAGCTACTAATAAGCCGGAGACAGGAAGCAGCCAATCTGGGCTAATTACCAGGGAAAATTGTATTGTAAGGACTCTAATTAGGAGCTGCTTATGGTGGGGTGATCTGATGATTAAACACTGGATCCGGCTGACCCCCATCATCAGGGGCTGGGCCCCGGCAAGCAACGCTTCCAGAACATTCTGTCATAAAAGTGTCGCACTTTTTTTGAGTATGTGTGTGTATGTGTGTGTGTGTGTGATGGGTGTTTGCTATTGAGAGGTAGGGTTCAGGGATGAGAAGAGGGGTGTAATATCACCAATAATGGCAACAAGGTAAACTAATTAAGCAGAGAGCTCGTGGAGGTAAGCAGGGCGATGGGAGCAGCTGTGGACGACGCTCTGAACGGGTGCCGGGGCGGGGCGCCCGCACCAGTCGAGTGGAAAATGTGCGCCTGACCCGTTGCTCCCGCTATTAATTTGTGGGAAAACTAATGACACATATACATATTCTCGCAAAATTGTTCTAATTGCTAATTTGCCAAAGGAGGCCAGTTTCCAAATTAAACATGACTCCAGTCTGGGAGGAGGAGTGAGAGAAAGGGTTGGGCGTGGGGGGGTGGGGGGAGTGGGGAGGGAGTGAGGGGTGAGAATAGGAAGGGTTGTCAGAACTAGCAGTTAACCGGGTGGGGGGTGGGGGGGGGAGGGGGCTGGGGGTCAGGCGTGGTGTGGGTGGGTGTCGGTGGTGGTGGTTAGGAAGGCGTCTCATCTCTGACAATCATTTGTGGATTGTGCTAACAAATTAATGAAATGTCAAGGCTGTCAATTGCTTTGGTGCTATCGGATGTCTAATTTTTTCTGATAATGGCATGGGTGACAGTAGAGATGGGGGGGGGCACACAGGTGCAAGTGAGCAGACCGTGTTTAACATCTAACCCCCCAGCGCATGGATCCTTCACGGCCACCCAATTACCACCCACCCTATTAACGGTCATTACCGCCGAGATGTTCCACTTGATGGACAGGTATGTAATAAAGAAATCTGGGCCTGCCACCGATGGCAGATTTTTCTCCTTGACATGGCATTGTCTCCACCCTGGGCATTTGTGGCCATCTTGCATTCTCCACAACTCAATTCGCTCTAGTCTCTCTCTCTCCCTCGCGTTGTTTTCAATCTCTCCCCATTACCCTGATGTGCTGCTGGCTAAAGTGCTTTTATTCACAGTAAGCCGTGTCGTTTGGTTCTGTAAAAATAATTACACTGGCCTGTTAATGCGTCCTGAACTGTTTATTTGCAATTTCGCTATCTCTCAAACATACCATTTGGCAAACCGCACAACTCTTGTGCATCCACTGTATAACAGTATATATTTTCTTTCACTGTGACGGTTTGAAATCACAAGCTAAATAAATGATTTCTCAGTTTGTCGTTTTTGCCTCTGCCCCGCCGCTTCCCTCTTATTTGACATCAACAGCTGACTTTCTTCGCCCCTTCTGGATTACCCGTCTTTGTCGAGCGTTTCATGCATATTCTCCGTCCGTAAACAGAGCATTGCCGCAACAATAGGCCAGACAGCCTTGTAATAGCCTCCCCTTTGTCTCCGTCACGATTTGGGCTCTCTCCAAAGCCCAGACAAAATGAGACTTCAGACAGAAATTAATTAAATGGTAATTGGTGATCTAATTATACTGGCTTTGACTCGCCACGCGCCGCGAAAGAAAATAAACAACAAAAAAATAAAAGCCTCTCCTTAATTATGTGCGACGGAAAGGTCAGATTTCTGACAAGAATGCTCCATGACATCGACTCGGCTAATACACACAAAACCCCGTGATGAGCACACGAGCATGAACACGCACACACTCACACACTCACTCGCTCACTTACACACACATTAACACTTACAAACAAAAAGCCATTTGCTCATTTAATCAAATCTCTACAACATTCAGTGAATGTTGTAAATAACAAAAAATTTGGCCCTGAAATTGTGTTTCCCTTCTACATCATTGAGTCATGTTGCGTGGAAATATTAGTTTGAGGCCACGAATATCTTCCGCTAAAGGCTGAAACAGCTGCAGAATGTTTTTTAAAGGCCTAAATCCTCTCTGTGATGGTCTGCTAAACAGTACTGAACTGTGCACTAATAAAAACAATTAAGTAGATCAATGTGGCCAATTAGGCGGATCGATGTGCTGGTGTGAACCTGCTCTGACCTGCACAGAGGTGAACGCGGGGAGAGATCCACTGCTCCGACTAAGTGTGCATCTCAAGGCCAGCGCCGCTCCGCTCCACAGCCACACACACACACACACACACACACACACACACACACACAATACCCTCACGTTGCCTGGCGGCACAGAGGCAGCAGCCGCCGCGTGTCTCTCTGTCTGATTGAATGCTGCCGAGCACATTTGAATGGGGCGAATGGCAAATAATAACCCCCGCGAGTGGCGTGCTTAACATGCAACCCCACCCCACACACACATCGCCCCCTCTTGCTCCAAACAACCCCCCCCCCCCACTCCCCCCTCCTCCTCCTCCCCCGGGGGAGAAGGACTCACAATGCTATCAGACACGCAGGGCCACTTTTCATATACAAATGGCTCCGTGTCAGGGGCCTGTCCCGGGCGCTAATCCGCACAATCAGGGTGTGTGACACAGGCGTCAGCCAAGGCAGAGAGCGGGGCGCTGGGCTTCTGTCAGCCCCGACATCTGCGGGGGCCGCCGCTGTTGACTCTCTGCCTGCCGCGCTGAGGAGAGGAGAGAGGACAGGAGAGAGGCACCCTGGTCTGAGCTGTAAATAAATGATTAGAGCGCCGTGGCGGGTAGAGAGAGAGAGAGAGTCCTCTCTCCTTTCACAGACGGGACGACGTGTGTGTGAAGGCCACGGCAGGCCTCTCTTTCTCTCTCTTTTCTTTGGCTCTGACATTAGCCCTACAGCACTGACTGCTTTGACTGCTTTCACTAGCCTACAAAGCGCTGCCACACAAACTGAATGAGAGCAAAAGGGGGCCAGCATCTGAAAGACAAGCAACAAACTGGCTATTTTCACCCGTGACTGGCTTTTTCAGTATGAGTCAGTAGACACGCATAACACACTGTTTTGTGTTCTCAGACACCCCCTCAGACAGTTGGGTTTAGAAAGGCAGAGGGTTCAAGATCCCCTGATGAAAAACAGAAGAGAAATGAAGAGGAAAAAAATAAATAATACAACACACTTCCCAAATATCTATGACTCCATTCTAAACTAACACACTGTTCAATGGACGTCCAGTGTAGAGTGATGTTCCCTACTGAAAGCACGGGCGCCATTGATCTATAATTATCTGTTGACACAAAGTGCGGCGTTTGTTTGAGGGATCGCCGCGGAGACAAAAAGCGGAATGGGAGATGTCAACAGATGTGATGGGCGGGAGCCTATCTATAACACTGTATGCATCCAACAGCTGTCTGTCAGCTGACAACCCCCAGACACCAAAAATATGTTGAGAAGCACATCAGTCTACCAATTAGACAAATGAGAAAGGGAGAGGGAAGGAGGGAGGGAGAGACAGAGAGAGAGAGAGAGATGTATGACAGAGCTGCTACTCACAGGCTGTGGGGTGGCTTTGGGCTCAGTGGATTTGACGTGCAGATGAGTCATCATAGCTTGCAGACGTTCCTTGTCTTTGGCTAACTGTAATGAGAAAGAAGAAAGAAAGAAAAAAAACCACATGAATTCCCAACGCATAATGAGCACAGACTCTAAACCGCTTTGTAAAGCTACTTATTTTTGTTTGTCATTCGATGTTGGCTGGCATCCTTTAGATGTTTATCTTTTTTTTTTTGTTCTAAAAAAGAGCGACGACACAAATAATCTCCATACAGGGGGGGGGGATCAAAGGGCCAGCCAGGATGCTGTAAATGAAACGCTGGCGTGTTCATTAGAGACCTCTTTGCTGGGCTCCCAGGCCTGCACTTTGACACACACAGCCACGCTGAGAAATAGGCCACCCTGCTGCAGCGTCTAGCAACCCTGCATGCCTGGGATGGAAGGGTGGGGGGGGGGGGGGGGGGAGTTACACAGGGACCTGTCCTCTACCTGCTCAGCTCAGCTCTGCTCTCTCTCCCTTTGTCCGTCTCTGTCTCTCTCTCCTTCTGTCTGTCTGTCTGTCTCTCTCTCCTTCTGTCTGTCTGTCTCTCTCTCCTTCTGTCTGTCTGTCTCTCTCTCCTTCTGTCTGTCTGTCTCTCTCTCCTTCTGTCTGTCTGTCTCTCTCTCCTTCTGTCTGTCTGTCTGTCTGTCTGTCTGTCTGTCTGTCTGTCTGTCTGTCTGTCTGTCTGTCTGTCTGTCTGTCTGTCTGTCTGTCTGTCTGTCTGTCTGTCTGTCTGTCTGTCTGTCTGTCTGTCTGTCTGTCTGTCTGTCTGTCTGTGTCTGCCTGCCTGCCTGCCTCTGTCCGTCACTCTCTCACCTCTCTCTGTGTCTCCCATCGGGCTCTTTTTTCTAGTCTCTCCCACGCTTTGCTTGCCACTTCACATCATAAGCAAACAGCTTGGTGGGGGGGTGGGGGTGGGGGGGGACACTCTCTACCCAATAGACTCGCATCGTTCTGGCAGAGGCTAGTGACACTCTGGGACACTTGCTTGGTCCCAGTTACGGGGGGGGGGGGGGTGGGGGGGGTGGGGGGGGTGGGGGGGAATCTCTGAGAATAATGCATCACATATGGGTATGGATTGGAGGCACATTGTCTCCCCACTTTAAAGCGGTGCTCTCGAGGGCTGAGAGGGATGAGAGATGTTTATCAGCCAGAGGTCATTAGGGATGAAGGGGCTCGGAGCCGCCGAGAGCTTCTCGTGGTGCACGCGGCTGATTGGCCGACGAGTGGCCGTGCCGCTTCAGCCACGTCTATATCTCAACCCCGTCCTGTCAATCATACTTTTAGGACGAAAACCCTACCGAGATGCTGTTAAAGAAAGATGCGTCTCGTGCTTAGCTGTCGGACGCACGATTTATCTTTGAGCAGAATCCTGTCTCTGCCCACCCTACCCCCGTCCATCCCTAATCCAGGTCCACTGGAGGATTGAGCCTCCACCACTGCAGCTGCTCAGAGTATTTCAGAAAGTGTTTTATTGTAGTGCCAAACAGTTAAAAGTCATAAATGACTTTAAAAGCCAGTAAAATTCAAAATGTAATTATCTTCTGTGCGTAGCCCCGAGCCCTTCATATATCTTTGCCTGGCTGTCATGCATACATAACACATTTTTAATGACTGGTTACTCACAAATGTACAAAATAATTTCATTTTCCAGCCCCCTTCCATCTCTGACCCACTGGTCATATCTTGCAAATGGGGAGTGGGGGAAAGGGGAGGGGTGTGTGTGTGTGTGTGTGTGTGTGTGTGTGTGTGTGAGGGGGGTGGGGGGAAAGGGGTGGGAGAGGGAGAAATAAAAAAAGAGAGTATTTGAGCTTTTCTTCAGATGAAAAAGGGAGAGGGGCGAGGGAGTGTACCTGCAGTTCCAGCTGCTGGACCACCTGCATCTGCACTCGACACTGCGCCGTGCTGCGATCGTCCAGGGCATGCTCGCCGTTCAGATGCCTGCGGACACGGACACACACCGCCAGAGAGAGAGAGAGAGAGAGAGAGGAGAAAAGAGCGGGGGATCAGTTAACTGGACTGTCACTGAGTATGCGGCACAAGTCCCGACAACAGCAGCAAAATGATTTACATTTTCCGAGGTTGGCCATTTCTTTTGAAATCGGAGAAGTAACAACTGACGATTCATAAATTGCACAGCAAACACAAATGCACAGAAGCGTGCACACACACATTATGATAATGAAAAGTAAATACAGGTATAACCTGCAAATATATTACATTTCCCAAGACACTTTACGCGAAGACGAATTACAAAAGATACATAAAATCTCAATAAAGTACAAATTGATCAAATGCATATTTCATGAGGTGGCGATATCTGCAGAACTTAAGTTGAACAGATAAGGGAAAATTACATGGGAACGTCAGGTGAAAATGTGCAGAGTGAATAATGCTTGCCGTGTCCTTCCCTCTTTCTCCCCTCCAAAGAGAAAGCATTACGGAGAGATCTGCCCTTAGTTCTGTTCCGCGGATTCTCCTTATTTGCGTTCCTTTTTCCGTTGTTAATTATGTCATCGAGATTAAGAGGACTCAAATGAAGGCAGAAGGAAAGGCAGAGGACAACAGGAAAAAGAGAGATGGAATCTGTCACCGACTTGAATTATGAATATAATTATGCCTGATTATTTTATACCGGGGCGAAGATGTTCTTCTTTTCCAGCACGTTTATAACTAATCTAAATAAGTAGCTCTCCCAGCAGCAGACAGCGATCCCCCCTCCCCCCCCCCCTCCTTTTTCCTTCCTCCTTCCTCTCCTTTTTTCCGTGATTTATATAAAATGGCGCAGATAAGGCCCGGCGACTGAAGGAAATATGATTGGAGGATTTTTATCAGCCTGCGCATGAATTACTGTTTGAAAATGCTTATGCAGGGGCATTCCATTAATCATTTAATCATAATCCGAGCAGGATGTTTGAACTGATTTCACAAATACCCTTTCATTTCACTACTTCATTATGCTCGCTAATGGATCCAATATATTATATATATCATAAATTATATCACATCTTCGGTGACCATGTAGGTCACTGTCACCAAGGCATGGCTGTGGGCTCAGCAACCGTGCCGGCAGGAAGGGTGGGGGGGTGGGATGGGGGGGGGCACAGAGATGCTCTCGTCTTCTGAAATGCACTTTTTTCCCGTCATTTACTGCAAATCACCAGTGGGCCCACCCGGAGAGGGGGGGCAGAGGGAGAGGCAGTCACAACGACAGCCATATAAATCTGGGGGTCTGTTTGGCAGGTTGGGGTGTGATGTGCGGGTGCCTGACATCCAGACAACATATTTGTGCATTTAAAATAGGAGGGGGCAAAGTAAGGCAAACGCAGACATGCGTGTCCTGGGTTGGGGAGGATTGATGTGGAGAGAGATAGATGCTTAAAGTCGGTTCGTGTGGCTGTTCTGACGAGGTACTTTCAACCTTGGGAGGAAAAATGATGAACACCTGGGCTGTGATGATATCCAATTGTGTATTCCTCAGGAGTTAAACCACAATGAGTCCTCCTAAAATCATCACCTACCATACTAAATTGTCGTAATTCTAACATGCCTATATAAACTAAAATAAAGACAATGCTGGTCATATCCAACAGATATGTGTACGCCACCAATTTTGACCTTGCTGAAATCTATTGTATCCCTTCTTAATAACCCAACTGTGTGAAAGAAAATAAATGACTGAATGAATACATAACCATGAATCTGACAGAAATTACAAACATGGCTTGAATCTCAGAGCATTGAGACCTTGTGTCGGCGAGGAGACGAAATAGGCGAAGACATCTTAGCCCCCGTTAAACTGGCCTGAAGTGCATTTTGAATGAGGAGTGCTGCTTTGCCTGCCGTACGTGACGAGCTTCGGAATTTTACTGCTCACGGAAGCCACAATCCACCCACCCACCCACCCCACCCCCACCCCTCCTCTCGCACACACTTCTTTTCATCCTTTGTTACATTCATTTTTTGTTCTTTCACCCCCCCCCCCCCCCCACACCATCCCACCCCCACCCCACCCTTTTCCCTCTAATGACATGGAGAGTCACAGTGCATAATTAATAGGAAATGAAATATTCAAATGGCTCTAATGCAGCCTCATGCACTGTGTGTCTGGACAAGAGGAGTCGGGGATGGGAGAAGAGGGGGAAATTGACATTAGGAGAGACTATGAGCGTTGGCATGTGTCACTTTCTGGACTTCAAACGGAGCCCGCTTTTAAAAGCTTTCTGGCAGTATGACAGTCACTAATGTAAATTGCCACAATAAAACAAGTTAAATAGACATTCCTTAAATAGTCAGCATTTTACATATCATTTAGTGAGTCTGGCCCCCTTTTGGGCCATTAAAGTGCCTAGATGGAGAGGAAAGGCCGTTGGAGTGGTGGATAGCTGACCATTCACGGGGAAACCTCACACTGCTTCCCTTTTAAGTGAGCTCAGTAGCACACAGCACCATCTCCGCAAACATGTCCGATAAGGTAGAAACCACCATCATTCATTCCATACAGCTTTTACAGCCCCTGGAGGGGTTCTGCATATGCTTCCCATGCATCTGTAATGCCTATATTACATCAAAGCATATATAATATCATTTATCTGCATCTTTATTGTGTCTGCACAGTTTTCTGGAACTGTAATCTCTCCATAGTACGTTTGGATTGTGGCACAAGGATTAGTGCTCATTTGAAAATAAAGAAATAAAACACACACACCACTGTGAGAAAGCTCAAAAATCTCTCTCTCACAATTTGCGAGTTTGTAAGCCAGAGAGAGAAAGAGAGAGAGAGTGTGTGTGTGTGTGAGAGAGTGAGAAGGGAGAACGTGAGAGAGCAACAGCGGGCAAAGCACTAGATGGCAGTGCAGTGTTTGGCTTTGCTTGACCTTTAGAAAGGTCACGGAGGAAGAGGTTATGACCCCTCAAGAGGAGCCCGGGCTCTACCCCCGCGGATAGGCCGCACCCTGGCTCCCGGAGCCCAGCGCATTAAAAAAAGGAAAGGAAAAAAAAAATACAGGAATTCCATTTGGCCTCTTTTTTATTTATCAGGATAGTGCAACTAGGTATGTAATGTTTTCTTTCAAAGATAGTATAAACACACACTCAGTTTAAAACAACATTTCTGAGGGCCCACGCGCGCTGTTTCTGTTGGCATGGAGAGGCGAAAATCTGGTTGACGTTAGCGTCCTCCTCACCTTTCTCATTACGCTGCACCGCTTTCAACCCGGCCCTCGTCGACCACGCTCTTCTCTAACCTCCAAAAAGCACACCGCACAAAACACAACCCCTCGTCCTCTCTCAGGACGAAAATACACTGCAAGGGGGGTCCGCTGTCATCGACCAGAAAGATTTCATTCATTTCTGCCATTGTTTGTGATTAATTTGGTGGCAAACGGATAAAAAACCTGGACTATTTTCTGTGTGTGCGAGGTTCATGTGGAAGTGCTTAAGGGCTAGAGAGTTAACACCTTGGTGAGCGCCCTGCACTCCCCGCCCGTCGTTAAACAAAGGCGGCTTTGTGGAGACTCTCCAAATGTTTTCTTAACGTGTTCCAAGCAGTTTAGGGCAGGCAACTAAAGTAAACAAGATGTTGCCATGATAAAAACACTTGTAAAAACAGTGCAGAGTGCACTTAGTAACTTTTTAAAGAGAGAGGCCTTTTAGTGAGTGCTCAAATTCTAATTCCTCTCATTTCTATAAACAAAACCAAAAAAACGGGGAGCCGGTGTCAGGGCCCAGTTAAAAAACAGTCAACTGGACCAAACGCACAACACAAAGCAGTCATTTCACAACACCCAGAACTAAGTGGAACAAATAATATTTCAAATGTCAGCAAGAAGGAAAACAAGGACCCCACCTTACTTTTTTTTTTTAAGTTTTAACTTTCCCTCCCTGACACCGGTCATCCCTTTTTTTATACTACCCTCTGGTAAACAGAAGTCTAAGACAGCTTAAACTATTATCTGCAAAGTGATCTCTCCAGTGTTTACAGTGCCTTTAGCTTTTTAAACATGGCTTTGAATAAACCTGTCTAAGGGTGGTTGGCTGTTGCTGGGAGAAATAAGAGAAACAACGTGAGGCCGACGCAGCTGTGGACTCCCTCACCTATCTGATATGAGAGTATGCCTTGTATATGAGAGTGTGTGTGTCTGTGTGTGTGTGTGTGTGTGTGTGTGATTGCTCTGGGCCCCTCAGTGTTCCATACTCCCTGTTTTAGTTTCAAGCCCCCCCCCCCCCCCCCCCCCCCCTCCCTCTCTCTCCTCCTGTAATGGAATTGTGTCATATCTTGTTTAAAGTGCAGCTAATCCAGGGTGACAGAAAGCCATTGATCCACTGCCACACTACAGACGTTTTCATCTTCCGTCCCCCGTCCCCACCCCCACCCCCTGTGGCCGAGGCCACGGCCATGCTATGTGTTGGATTACACACGGGGAAGATTACAACACTCCCAACTCAGACCCGACTGAGGCCAGCGGGGCAAACAAAGGACCAGGTCACCCCTGGATGGGTGGGGGGGAAGAGAGGAGAGAAGAAGAGAGGGGAGTGGAGGAGAGAAGAAGAGAGGGGAGTGGAGGAGAGAAGAAGAGAGGGGAGTGGAGGAGAGAAGAAGAGAGGGGGAGGAGAGGAGAGGGGGTCTGGAGGAGTGCAGGCTCTGGGCATCTGGGCTGAAATGGGCCTGACTGAATGTGAGGGAGCCGTGGTCCAGCCCGTCAGGAGGCCAGGACCCCTCCGTGGGCAAACAGACCATTTCACCTGAGAGGACATTTACTGGGGCGGTGACCCCTGAAGCTGTGCTTTACAGCCAGGGAGGCAAAGAGAGGAGCAGACAGCAAGAGCACAAGGGGAAAAATGACGGGGGGGAGAATAGGAGAGGGAGGGAGAAATACTGAGAGAGGGAGGGAGGGATGGAGAGAGAAATACATAGAGAGAGAGATACAGAGAGAGAGAGAAAGAGATAGAAAGAGGTTGGGTGGAGAAGAAAAGAGAAAACAGTGATGGCAGTCTCCCTGTCCAGAGACAAGGGCAAACACGCAGCGCGCCCCTGAGTGCCGGCGTCCGCAGATAAACATCCTCCTGTTGTTTGTTTGGGAAAAACTGCCAGCGTCGCCATGGGCACAGGCACTTATGACAGGAATTATCAGCCTCTCGCTGGGCCAGGGAGAGGAAACCACACCACTGAGCCCAGAGATCGGACCCTGTACCTGAACCCCCCCCCCCCCCCCCGGCAGCCCCGGACCCCACTAGGTACTGCACACACCTGTAGCGCTGAAGAATTACACCAGACAGTGGCCAAAGTCAAGGGCCACGAAGAAAGGAAAGACAAAATGAAACATCCAAGGACCTATAGTAGGGCACTGCTGAGATAACCGTCCAGTGAGAAGTTTCCAGGGAGTTTCTTTTTTCTCTTTGCTCAAAAAGATTACAGTTTACACTTTGGTGAGATTTTTTTTTGAAGGGCCAGAACACACACTTACTTGAGGAATGTATGGAAGTCGTCGAACACGCCCTCACACCCCGGCCACTTGCACACGCCGTGTCCGAAGAGCGGGTGATTGTGGTGAGAGTGGTCCTCCAGCGTGGAGCTGTGCCAAGAAGCAAAGAGAGGGAGAGAGAGAGAGAGAGAGAGAATAAATTACAGACATGAAACAAAGTCTTGCACACATGACAGTTTGGAATTTGCTGCGTCACTGACTTTGCAGATGCAGCGCAAACAGACAAACAGCAGAGGATGTTTTGGAGCAAAAGCGCTTGTCCAGCGATTCCTTTTGTGCAAAAAACTATGGTGTTTGAGGTGACCTTTCAACTTTGGGAAGTGTGCGATCCACGTTGCTATGAGACCCCTGCTTCCTCTCTGGTTGGAGGTGACCATTGACTTGGCTGGAGGTGAGGTGTGGTGGTGGATTGGGGGGTTGAGATCTCAGCCAATCAATACGTAATTATTTTGTAGCGCTGACCGGAGTCACAGAACGCTTTGATCCGGCCTGCGAGGGGGCTGTGCGGGATGCTGCGTCCTCTTCCCTGGCCGCTGAACCGTGTCCCCTAGAATTCACCTGGAGGGACGGGGGCCTCTCCCACAACAGGAAGCGCCTTAATCCATCTGGCGCTCTCCCGCCGAGCACAAACAGTAAACAGTCCGGCCTGCGATCAATTTATTCGCTGGACCGGGCCGTGTCGGCAGCTTCTCACACGCGCACATCTGATCAGGCTTAAGGGGGGTGAGGGGGTGGGGTAGAGTGGGAGGTTGGAGGGGGGGGGGGGTCACAAACGGCTTTTGGTACCCTCTCTCTGCTCCCAAAACAAACTACACAACATCTTCCATATGTCCTACAGAAAGGGGAGGGGAGTGTGTGTTAAGGCAGGATTCCACCACAGTCTGTGACAACAAGGGGTAGGAGTGGGTGGTGGGGCGGGGGGCGTGGGGGGGTGATGCCTGTCCTGGAGCCAGTGTTTGTATCTAAGCAATACAGGCAGCCATATGGACATGGACACCGAACAAGCCACACAAGTCTCCGCTACAAGAGCCTGGGGGACTGTCCTATATCTGTACCACCTGTGCTGCTGCCTTCTCACTGCGTCAGCAAGCCCGCCTTCGACAACATCAGGCGTGCAACAGCTCTCTCTGTCACCACAGAGGAGGAGGAGGAGGAGAGGAAGGGAAGATGGGACCCACCACAGACTCAAATCCCAAAGTGCCACCGCTAGGGAATTTATTTCACATGTACCTGTCCAACCTACATGGGTACGGACACTTTCTTCGTACAGATAGGGGTTTAAAATAAGGCTTTGTGCACTACTAGGCTGACCCTATGTATACCCACTGGAATACATCATCATAAATGCAAAAATTAAAAAATTAAAAATTAAAAAAAGAAAGAGGGGGGGAAAAAAAGTCATCCATTTTAATATGATGTACGAGCACCACAAAATTAAACCACGGCAATGTTAAGATTCAAATCTCATTTTGTGGCAATGGTAGCAAAGCTGTACCTCAAGTAAGAATTTTTAAGGGTCGTCGCAGGTTCCCTTGTATTATAATTACTTGCTTAAGAGTTCACATTGTTCATAACAAGTGATAATTGCATTGCAATTAGGAGGCAGTGAAGCATTCATGAATGCGGTTAGCAGTTTTTTTTCCCCCTTTGCAAAAGGCAGAAATATTTTTTAAAAATTCAATTATGAATTATGCATACACATTAAGACGTCTGTTTTGATACAGCTAATAAATAGATGTGGAAGATCTCCTATAATGAGTTTTTAACAAGGAATGTCTCGACTGGTGAACGAAGCGCTGATTTTTAATTTAAAGACATGCTTTTTTTTTTACATAATTTTTTCGGAGTAGGCATGTTGGTTAATTTTGTATTAATAAGATATTGAATTGCGGCGAGCGTGTGGGGATTCACCGAGTACCAAAGCTCGGAGGGGCTGCCAGCACAAGTGCCCCTGCTAAATGGCTGGATGACTAAACAGTAGTAAATGACAGAATTTGCACCAAATGATCGACATTAGTGTAATAGGAGAAGTGTTTGAGATTCTGGGCTTTTTCTTCACCCCCTAGCTGCCTCCTCCTCCTCTTCCCATCCTCCCTGTTGTGACCTTATTTGGCGGTGGCAGAGGAAAGAAGAAAAATGTTTTTTTTTTTGAGCTGGCTGAGTTTTAAATTTGACTGGCGCACTATGCAGGTCTGTCAGGACGCCGCACAGGAGAGGCAGCCAGCCCAGGGGGAAGAGAGCTCTAATGATCTTGTTACCGAAAAAATGTGGGAAAAGCGTGTCATCTGCTTTACGTATGTGTGTAAGAGAAAGGAAGAGGAGGAAGAGGAACAGGAGGAGGAGGAGAAGGAGGAGGAGAAAAGTCTGGATTGGAGGACTGACAGAGGTAAAGTAGAAAGAAAGTGATTAAGCAGTTGTGCAATTTTCGACAAAAGCATATGAGCTCAGGTGCATATATTAGTAACTGATAGCCGAGGCCTTTAAAATGCGAGTTCATTTTGCGCCATATTGGGTGCATGCATTGCGACGCGGTGAGCGGGCCAGTGTCTGCAGGGCTGCGGCGGAGTTTAGACAAGGCAGACACCACCAGTCACAACAGCACTTGCCTCAGTACTCAGGCCTCTGCCCTGCACTGCATCCCCACTCCCTTTCAAAGGTCTCCAGACCCTCTCACACCACCCCCCCCCCACACCTACAGCACCACCTCTAACACCACCATCACCATCAGCAA
>NC_137908.1:8569445-8574445 GCF_963457725.1 Sprattus sprattus | reverse complement strand
GGCAAGTGTGTGTGTGTGCTCACACAGAGGGAGAGAGCGAGATAGAAAGGGAAGGACATGAAAGTTTACAATAGAACATCACAACAACAACAGCAACACACACACACACACACACAAAAACAAGACCCTGGGGTAATACTCTGGAAAGCGCATTAATGTGCAAAATACTTAAAGCTTTGCACCGCCTCCAATTGACACAGAAGACTTAAACCTCATTTAACAAGTCAAGCACACAGGCGCTCACACATCCTTTGAAAGGGGGGAAAAAATCCCTTGAAGACACAAGACATCTCTCCTGCTCAATCACACATGCGTGCATACACACACACACACACACACACACAGTCACACACAGTCACACACACACACAGACACACAAACACACACACACACACACTCTCACACTCACACTCTCTCTCTCCTCCTCATGCACACACACACACACATAACGCGTGATTTTTCTCTGTGTCTGACTGACAGCGATGCACACACACCCAGGGCGAGATTGGGGACAGAGAAAAAGGAGTGGGGTGGGGGGTGGGGGGGGGGTGTGGGTGGTGAGAGGCTGTATTTGTACTCTGAGCGCTCCGTGTCTGAGAGAACACAGCCACTGTCTGCACAGCGATGTATACGTGTGCCAGAACAAACACACAATGTCTGGGAGAATGCAAAACGTGGCCTTCAGTTGACATGAAGGAGACAGTGCAGATCAGACAGGACGAGAGGGAGAAAAAAAAAAAAAAAACAGCCAACTGGAATGGCAGGCACTGGCCAAAGTTTGTTCTTTCTTTTTTTTTCTTCTTATTTTTAAGTGCTTGACTATGAAATGTATTTGACCACCTTACATCTATAATGGCATATTGAGAAATCCAATATGTACTCGTAAGGAATGGGTGCAAATTAGCAGTGGGTATTCATAAATGAATACTTGAATAGAGGCAGGTTTTTAAATGTGTTGAAAGACCCCTTGGATATTGCTGGTGAATTAAGCCGAGAGAGAAAAAGAGAAAGAGAGAGGGACAGAGAGAGAGAGAGAGAGAGAGAGAGAGAGAGAGAGAGAGAGAGAGAGAGAGAGAGAGGGGTAGAGAGCGAGGGAGAGAGAGATATGGAAGACCACTCGCTTAACATTACAATTAATTAAATCGATTTTTGAAAATGAGCAAATGGCAAATGAAAGATGATTTGCACATGCTTATCTAGGGGTGGATTTATATTCTCCAGACTGCCCGCAGCCCCCACCAGTACACCCCATCTACCCCTATCCCCCCCCCCCACACACACTTCTCTTTTTAATCGTTCTCCATAGATATGAGAAGTGGTCCTTTTCGAGTGCGTTTCCTAATGCACTATGCAAAATGCTTAGTCTTAATTTATTCCTGTTGTGGTCCAAATAACGGGACGAGGTGAAGATCTCAATACGATCAGCAAAAAAATATTTTTAATTTGATAAGCTCCTAAAGATTTTAATTACGCTCGTAATGGAGAACAGTGGCCTAATGAGGCGTGAGGCCCCGGGAGAGAGCGCAGGGCGGGGTGGTGTGGTGCGGAGTGGCGCGTTGAGCCGGGAGTCGGAGCGCACTGAAACGAGGCTGATAGGATTGCTGTAAATTCACGCCGGATCGTTTGCATATCAAAGAGCGCAGGAAATTATTGCAGGACAAATCAATAACCTTTCCACGATCCAAGGAGCATCCTTTTTTTTATATTATTAAGCCCGACACCAATATGGGGCACACTCTCTCCTTTCTCTGTCTCTGTGTCTTTGTCTTCCTGGCAGTATCTATGTTCATACCTTCTCGAAACTATGTATTGACATGCAGTTAAGACATTTTGTTGGCCGCTGCGCAAACACAAAATGTCAAAGGCTTTCAAAAAAAAACCTCTACAGCAAACGCATTCTAATGCAGTGGGAATTTGCTTTTTCTTGGCCTTTTTTTTTTTCTCCTCTCATTTTTTTTTAGCTGGTCGTTCAGATGGTGAAATCCTTAGAGGGAAAGTTTTGGGGGCTGATGTTGGATGGGGAAGGTCATTGTAGTTGTAGTGAGTGTGTCCTGGGTTGCAGCTGCGGCGGGGAACAATCATTTTCCCCCACTTGGTGCACCGGTTGACAGTGTGCGATGTATTTTTAGCCGATGTGCTTGACAGGGCAGCCCACTCTCTCCCTCAATTACCCAACAGTCCTGCTGACCCCGACACCACTGTTTACTGAGACGAGACCATGCCGGATAGACTCGTCTGATGAGAAGGGGTAACGGAGTGGGACGAAGCTGTCTTGCGCTCTCCCTGATCCCTATTTTTTTTTTCTCCCCGCTCCTCAATCCCTGTTTCTCTCTTTCTTCTCCCTCTCCCTCTCCCTCTCTCTCTTTCTCTCTCTCTCTCTCTCTCTCTGTCCTCTACGTGACTCACTCCCTCTGTCATCACAAGGGAATCAGGGGAAAACCACACACACCTTTCAAAATCTATCACTTATGACAGTCAAATGTATTAATATCTTTCGGTATATAATGCATTCTTGGCCTCGCCGGTCACCACGGAGCGCTCCCTCAAAAGGGCTCTCATTTTATTAGGGGGCTGCGCAGAAGGGTGAGAGCCCGAGCGCTTCTCCGAGCGTTTCCAGGTCATTCTTTTTTAAAAACCGCCGGATTGGTTTATCTCTCCTTTCTCCATTTGTCAGCGACGGCTCCGCTCCACTCATTACAGGCGGGGGACACAAGATGAGCACTGTAAAAAATGTATGTTGTTTGGGACACTTGATTGATCACCGGCGGACACAACTCAATTTTTACCGCGGCAGGTAGTCGGGGGCCGAGCTCTTCAACCTTTTCCCGTCCTTGTACCTCCGTACCCAGGTGACCATGTTCAAGCAAGCAGAAAGTTGATTTAAGGTTCATAATGACATCAGTTGCGAGCCATCATCCGTGGAATAAAAAAATGGCCTAGTGCCCTGGTCTCTTTAAACTGGGCTGTTACCACGCTGCCCCCAGATGCCACAAGGGAAGGGGGGAGTGTGTGTCTGTGTGTGTGTGTGGGGGGGGGGGGGGGGGGGGGGGGGTGACACCACTATTAGTTTATTGTTCCATCAGGGCCCAGACCTCTGGTGCACCTCTGTTTATGTTGCTGTAATCACTGGCTGGCTGATATGCACCCCTCAGGCCTTAAATATGTTCCTTTCCTAATACTCCAGGAACTATTACCAGTTGCCGTGCGGCCGGCCCAATCAATCACTGCCACCGGGAAGGTATTAGGGCGTCCCTGACGCGCCGCGCTGCAGCCCCGGCTAACACTTCACGCGCCGCCACATTCTTTGCTTTCATATTACCGGCAAATTTGTCTTGTCACTGTCCCATTGCCCTCCCTTGGACAACTTAACTGATGTTCTCCGGTGGTGGCGGCGGCAGCAGTGGCAGTTGTGGTAGTGAGCAGAGAGGGGGTCATGGGGGAGGCCAGTGGGCCACAAACACACGTCAGCCGATGGCAGCGCTGTGAGGAGGAGGAGGAGGAGGAGAAGGAGGAGGAGGAGGCGCACACCTGGCAGCCACACCTGGGAGTGCTCAGTGGCTGCCATGCAACCACAAGAACACACACACACACACACAGGATAAAAGAACCCACACATCTGCAGGGCAAGAGGTGTGTGTGCTGCAGGATCAGAACAGTTGTTTTCTGTGTGAGGAGGATGGTGGAGACTTGTCCTCCAACTCCACACTTTAATAATGGAGAACACACCTCAGCCTGTTCTCAGAAAGAGAGAAACGACTCTTCTGGCCCTAGTTTCTCCTGCCTGCAAGTGAAGTGCAGTCATCTCCAGACACGTCATATAAATGACAATTAAAAGCCAGTGGGAGAGTGTTTATTTCTTAACCCATTAAGCCAACTCAGTTTTTAATAATTTCTCCGATTTTTCTTCTTACCTCTCCTCCCCGTCCCCCTCAATCCAATCCTAACGTTCCTCCTCCTCCTCCTCCTCCAAAAAAAGAAAAGAGACTCAAGCTGTATTTTGAAACTCTCTCTCAGGACTCTGATTGGCCTGCAGAGCAAACAAACAGTCCCGATCTGTGATCTCTGGAGGACAAATAATCACTCGTCTCCCATCGCTCCTTGCAGTAATCCTCTATCTGCTACTGCAGCCAAACACATAATCGCCAAGGTCTCGACGCGGGCCGCACAACGCATAATTCATCTCTCGGCGCTTTCTCTCTCTCTCTCTCTTCTTTTTTTTTCTCCTCCTCCGTTCTTTCTTTTTCTCGCCAGCGCTAACTAGTTGCTGAATATTGTCGATTAGATCTGGGGCTGTGTGTAGGTCTCGCGCGCCGATGCATGAAAGGACTCAGTGGCGTAGAAAACAGAAAGGTCATCAATAACTTCAAACAGCCAAGCAGAAAATGTGGCGAATCGGAGAAAGAAATAAAGAAAGAGAGAGAGAGAGAGAGAGAGACTCCTGTCCGTCGGTAAGTGTTTTAACAGCTGTCTCACACTGAGTTAACTGCCGATGGCTTTCCAAGGACACATCCTACACTCGTGGGGACTGCCTAACCAGCTCTGACCAGAATACAAGAGCTCCCAGCGCCAGCGAGACAGACAGGATTACTCCCCTCAACGAAACTATTGCTCAATCTGAGTGGAGGGCAACAATGCTGCACTGCTTGATGTACACAAGCATGAGGGACCACATGCTGTGATTTATCAGTTTAAAAAATAAATCAAAAATCAACAGCCCCCATGAAAGCCCATATCACAGATACCAGATAGATTACTTAAGTGTGTAAACACTTATTTGTTTGTGTGTGTGCGGTAATGTGTGTACCTATGTGGGTTCACGTTCCCCCGTGTTTGCGATCATGTATGCATTTCCCCTGTGTGTGTGTGTGTGTGTGTGTGTGTGTGTGTGTGTGTGTGTGTGTGTGTGTGTGTGTGTGTGTCTGACAAACATCTGCATTGTGCAGTTTTCTGGAATTGGACACAAATGGCACACAAACGCCTCCGCGCCTGTGCCTTTGGCT
>NC_137908.1:8556945-8564445 GCF_963457725.1 Sprattus sprattus | reverse complement strand
CTATCTGAGGCCGAGGAGCACGCCTGTCACGTTGATTTATGACCGCATCACACCACAACTTGTCCAAACTGAAGCCCGCAGTTCATTAATTAGCGAGCGAGCGGGGACTTTGAAGTTGGGGGGGTTGGGGGGGGGGGGGGGGGGGGGGGGGGGGCTACGAGTGTGTGCCTGTGTGGGTGTGTGTCTGTGAGCGTGTGCGTGTGTGTTTAACATTCAGCTTAATTTATATGCTCTCTCTCCACCCTAGCCCACAACCAACCCCCCCACAACCAACCCCCCCTCAACCCCCCCCCCCCCACACACACACACACACACACACACCCGCCCCAACATGACTCTCGGAGGGGGAAAAGACGAAAATTCCCTGATTGTCTTTGAACTTCTTTTGACCGCGCAATAATCATTCCTTTGTCCGGAGCGAGGCGCATATCCGCCAGTCATTAACACGTAGCGAGCTGCTGCTGCGGCCGCTGCTGCTGCAGATGAGCTAGCCGGGCGGCGGGCTCGCTGGAGGACGCGCGGAAAAAAACACAGAGAATAGGGAAAAGGGATAGAGAAAATGACAAGTGAAAGAGAAAGCGCTTGAGAGCGAGCGAGAGAGAATGTGTGTGAGAGAGAGAGAGAGAGAGAGAGAGAGAGAGATGGAGGGAGGGAGGGAGACAGTGCTGAAAGCACTCCCCACACTGATATCTCACAATTACATGCTTTCCCTCCTCCTGCCATTTCCATGCTAATTAACAGAGGAGCCTCTCAGCTCCGTATGCGGCACATTTCTGTTGATTCGCGCTCCCCTCTGTCCCTTCTCTTGTTTTAAGGGGATTGAACAAATGACTCTCCCCGCTGCACTTCACATCAAAGCCAAAGATTGATAGAAGAAAACGAGGAACATGTTTACTTCCAAAAAAATAGCTACAGAAAGAAGAAGAAGGAGAAGAAGAAGAAGAAGGAGAAGAAGAAGGAGAAGACAATTTCCAGCACTTTGATTAATGAACGTGTGGCTCGCACAGGACAAAGGACACACAAGCGACTGCCGATATCTGTTTGTGAGTAATTACACCGGGAGCGGTAGGACGCCCTAAAAGTGAGAGCAAGCCCCTTAATCTCTCTCTCTCTTTGGCTCTTCTTTTGTGTGAGTCAAACTGCATACAGTACCAAAAAAAAAAACAATACAAAAAATTAATAATAATAAAAATGCCTTCCCTGTGTGTGATAAATAGGGGGGGGGGGGGGCAGTTGTAGGGGTGGTTGTGAAGGTGTCAGTGTACCTCTTAACTCCGCTGCCTAGTACCACACACACACACACACACACACACACACACACACACACACACACACACACACACACACACACACACACACACACACACACACACACACACAAAGGAGGAGCAAAAGAGAGCAAGGCAAATGCAGTGTAGCTCTTACCTCTGCTGCCTACCTACCACATACACAAAGAGACAGACAGACAGAGAGAGAGAGAGAGGGAGAGAGAGAGACAGAAAACAGACAGACAGACAGACACAGACAGACAGACAGACAGACAGACAGACAGACAGACAGACAGACAGACAGACAGAGAGAAAGACAGAGACAGACAGACAGAAAGACAGAGAGACAGACAGACAGACAGACAGACAGACAGACAGACAGACAGACAGACAGACAGACAGAGAGAAAGACAGAGACAGACAGACAGAAAGACAGAGACAGACAGACAGACAGACAGACAGACAGACAGACAGAGAAAGAGAGGAATGCAAAGGAGTTGTACCTCTTTACTCTGCTGCTTGATGCCGGCATGTTGCTGCTGTAGGAGCTGCAGGTGGACCTGCTCCTGCTGCTTCTTGTAGAACTCTTGGAGTTGCTGCTGCAAAAGAGGGAGACTGTGTGTGAGCGTGTGTGAGAGTGTGTGTGTATGTGTGTGAGAGTGTGTGTATGTGTGTGAATCCACAACACCCAGCGGCACGCGTGTCAGTGCAACCCTCAGAAAAACTAACAACTCAAGAAGGCCTATGATGCCACACTACGCCAGCTAAAACAGGGACTGCTTACTGAAACAGAATACACTCAATGAAGCCTCTATGAATGCTCTCTATGAAGCCTTGTGTTACCCGCATCCGAGTGTGACTGTGTTAAATGAACGGCATACAGCCTGGCATGGCAGCTATTCAACTTTGATTTGAGTGGACACGAGAGGCCTTTGTTGTTAGGCTCCTGATGTGGTGTATATATAATAATAATAATAATAATAATAATAATAATAATAATAATAATAATAATAATTAATTGTATTGTTAACGCACTTTTGATTCAAAAGAATCTCAGAGTGCCTATATATACGGCAGGCGCCCCGGTGATCTGAGAGCCCGAAAGTCTTCCCTGGTGGTCTGTGTGTGGCGGTGGAGGTGGAGGCGACCCACTTACCTGCTGTAACATGAGAGCCTGTTGCTGCTGGAGCAGGACCTGGAGCTGCTGGGGGCTCAGGACCTGCTGCTGGAGGATCTGCTGCATCTGCTGAGGCGTTATCACCTGCGGTGTCATCATAGCCAGGGACACTGGGACCTGTGCGCATAGACACACACACACACACAGGCACACACACACACACACACACACACACACACACACACACACACACGACAGAGAACAGAGAGAGGCTGGCGTTAGTGATCATATACTGGAGTACTGTGCAGACAAGTTCAGTGGAGACAGGACAATGACTGAACCAGCAGACGTGATTCAAGAGTGAAACCACATTAGTTCTGCATTCTGCTGCCATGACGCGTACGCAAACAAGCACAAAATGCAAGCAGGCGCACAAAGAAAACACACATATGCACACACAGCATTAGTCACACGGCATAGCTGACATTTTCATCCAGAGAGGCTGTCTGTCAACGATTCATGAGAAAAACAGCTTGTAGACAATTGAGGCAACTCTCCAAAGTACACCCTCCTCTCCTACCCCACCCCACCCCACCACACACACACACACACACACACACAGACTTGCTGCAGCAAGGCCACTTGAACTGCATCAGCTTCTAACCTTCACCTGGGTTCACTGCCTTCCCAGAAAAGCCCCCTCCACTAACAAGGCCAGCCCACGCCCACACTACACTGGAGTGTCAAAGTGTGATCCTAAAAGCTTTGCCTTTGTTTCCAAGTTTTTTAGTTTTTTTTTTTTGTTGCCTGTTGTTTTTGGAGATCACCATAAGCACCATAGCCGTGCTAAAATATTCTAATGCATGAAGCAGTAGAAAAAAAAAAAGTAAATTATCTTGAATTAACCAATGGAGAAAAAAAAATATCTTGTTTCTTTTTTCTTGTTACAATATTATCAGCAACTGATATTAATGTACGCAAAAAACACCCCACAGATTACGAATGCCACCGTGGAGCGAAACACAACACACACTGTTAGGCAGCTCAGCGGTCAAGGTGTGAGCGCGTGCCTCCTCAAAAACAAAGTAATTTGTTGTGACATTGAGAGAGGAGAGACCCCCACAGTTGTCAGGGCCGGCCTAATTGCACCCGAGGATGCAGCCTGAGTCTGGGGCCTGGCGCTCTCCGCTATGACGTGCCGGTGCCATTAAAAGCCCCCTTCCTGTGACATTTCAGTGACAAGCTACAGCGATGAACCTGATAGCCGCCCCGCATTTGCAACTGTTAACATGTCGCCGTGACGGTGTGTGTTTGTTATATGGCAGATGTGGGTTGTGGGGGGTTGGTTGATGGGGGTGATGGTGTGTGTTTAGGGGGGGGTGAGGAAGATGGGGGTGGGGTGGCAGGGCTGTGACCCCACTGGCTGATGTCTTCGTTTGATAGGGCAGACATTAAGGTGACAGTCCGTCTTCACCCAAGGTTAGCCAAAATGGATCCCATGCTCGTGGCTTAATGACAGGCCTGCTGAATTTTTCATGCATGCATGAATGTAATTTAGCTATTTAGAATCTATTTAGCGGGCGAGGGGGTGTTTTCTGACACGGGCCCTGCCCCCCCCCCCCCCCCCCCCCCCCATCTACCCACCTCCACCCGAACCACACAACCCCCATCCCCTTACCCTCACCCGACCCTTGTTAGCCTAAAAAATAAATAAGCCCCGCTGTAATGAATGCCTTGTTCTTGCTCGGCCGCTAGGTCTGGTTTAAAGGGCAGCGGTGTCAATCGGGACGGTGAGATGGAAGGAAGGGCTCTCAGAGAGCTTCTGCGGCCAACGGCAACACGGTTAAAAGCGATTTGTTGTCCTGCGAGCCGGGAGAGAGCAAAGAGGCGAGAGGCACCCGCCGTCCACGCCTGGGAGACGCACTTAACAATTCTCATTTTCACAGTCAGGCAAGGAGAAGGAGAAGTGGAGGGAAAGACAGGGAGAAAGGAGTAGGAGGAGGTGGTGGTGGTGTAAGAGAGTAGAGGCGGGGAAAGGCGGATGAAAATGCAATATTAATTCCCCCCCTCCTGCATTACGTCTTAATATGCAGTCCATCTTGACTTTTTCACATGGCTTGTCCTGTCATTTGCATAGCCAGGGCCCCCCGTTCCTAATTTCACAGTCATTATGCACTGATGTCCTTATTTCTCAGCATCACTAATTTTGATGAACTATTTTGAAGGTCAAGCAGGCAGCCTGTCTGCCAGCCTGCTGCCTTGTGCCCGGCGTGATTGGGATAGACGACAACGACGTCGGCGACGACGCCGCCACCGCAGCCACCAATCTCGAGCGCCACGTTCACGCACTGCCCCTCTCATGGCGTGTTTCACGGGAGCGTTAAATAGCACTCCTCTGACACCAGCATCAAGCCGCACCATCGGAGATGA
The DNA here is from genome assembly GCF_963457725.1 of Sprattus sprattus. Classification (NCBI taxonomy): domain Eukaryota; kingdom Metazoa; phylum Chordata; class Actinopteri; order Clupeiformes; family Clupeidae; genus Sprattus; species Sprattus sprattus. The sequence continues at coordinate 8,559,630 of NC_137908.1, read as the reverse complement.
TCTAATATCCCTCGCCTTTATTAGATATATTTAGAAATAATCTGCGCTAATATACTGGGATCTACCGCAATTAATCACCCGTTTTTTTAACACGGCTGTCAGTTGTTTAACGCATTTTTCAGTATCTAAATCACTGTGCAGAGGCAAAAAGACAATGTAAAGCCCTTATGGACGATACTGATGGTGATTGAATAAAGTAGAAAAGCGGGGACAGATTCAAATGCAAACAATTAAAAGCGGCCCCCGACTTGGCTGCGTCGAGGCAAACGTTTTATTCGCGATTTTTCTCTTTCGGCTGTGATCGTTCGCCTCTATTTTTAACGGCCGTCAGATTGATGGCGGGAGCTGTCGCCGTCTCTCTCCTTCGGCCGTTGGGGGGCTGTGGAGGCAGCGGCTGGGCCGATCCTCCTCCACCGGAGCCACAAGGAGAGGAGAGGAGAGGAGAGGAGAGGAGAGGAGAGGAGAGCAGGGAAGCGGCGAGCCTATTACATCCAACGTTTTATTACCCACATTACTAGCGAGGTCATTAGCAGCAAGAGGGATTGTGCGCTTCTTAACCTATTGATCACTGTAACTACTACCATTTAATCCCGTGTTGAATGAGCGAAAATCTGCTTAAGACAGGGGGGGGGGGGGGGGGGGGGGAGGTATAGGGCAGCGGGTGGCGGGGGTTCAAGGGAAGGGAAGGGAAGTGAAGGGAGGGAGGGAGGGGGAGAGAGAGCACTTTAAGTAAAAAATATTGCCCTGGCCACTGTATCATGGCCACTTAACACACGACAAATGCAGGACACAGCTCTTAGGATGAAGCAGCTCTCAGCTCTGCCCCGGCAGAAGGAATATAACTCACTCCACTAGCGCCAGCACACCAGTTCAGAGGAACAGTTCTTTTTTTTTTTTTTTTCAATCTATATAGTCATGGAGTCATTTATCAGTACACACAAAACGTGTTATTAGCAACAACAACAACAACAACAAAGCGGCACACATAAGACTGTGAGAATCAGGACATTCTCAACATGCCAGAGATATCTGAGGCTCATGAATTTCAGCAAGGTGTGGCGTGGCGTTCACCAGGTGCCTCCTGTACATAAACATTCAGATTCTGGAACATTCTCTAGCAGAGCTGTTCTGTGACTGCAGGCTATGTGCTGTACCCGTATGGGCCTGCAGTCCACTCTATAGGCACACAAACAAAACCTTACTGAACAAACCTTAAACACACGGTCTAACACTGTTCTTCTTACTACTGACCATTCGAAAATGTAATAAAATGTTTAAAATGTGATGCTGCAAGTTTAATTTCTTCAATAGCAAATGTAGCAAAGTCACAGCAATTGAGTTTAACATAATGAAGAAATTGAATTTAGAGGGGGAAAGGCCATTTAGCTATTTCTGTATAAGTGAAACGAATGAACTACCATAATAAAAGACTATATTAAGACACTATCACAATGACACCAATGTATGTCACAAAAGAACATTTTTACACTTTTTTTTTTACACTATATTTCTTTCTCCTTTCATTTAAATTAAACCTGAACGAAACAGACAGATTTAAAAAGCCATTGTCCCTGCATAGAGCACTGCCTAATTTAACTTTAAATTAAAAGCTGCATACTAAAGGTATGTTTGAGAGAATGTGTGAGTTAGTGCATGTGAGTATGTGTCTGTGTGTGTGTGTGTGTTTTAAGCCAGGAATGGCAACAGAGGATATCTGCACGAGAGCTGCGAGTGTATGAAAAGACAGCTCAGCGGCTCCTCTTGGCACGCAGCGGCTTAAGTGTGCGGAGGAGAGAGAGATATTCTAATGAGGAAACACGGGCCGCACATCTGAGGACGAGACGTTGAGATTCACTGATTTGTGCTTTAATGAAGAGGAACATTCTCCCGCGCAGGCCAAAGGTCGAAGCGCGGGGAGAGAGAGTCAGCCCAGGCTAGCGGACCCAGAGCGAGGCAAAAAAAGCCTACCTCTCGGAGCCAGGGCAATTAGGATGAATAGTGGAGAGGGCAAGAAAAAAAAAGAAAAGGGCCAACTTCAATGAGACGATCGCAAAAAAAATGTAACCAGCTGTGCAAGAACAGGTGGAATAAAGAGGAGAGGGGGGGGGGGGGGGGGGGGGAGAAGAGGAGGAAAGAAGAAAAAAAATCAAATTTTAATGCCCTCTCCCCGTTGTCATCTTGTTTTGTTGAGACATCAAATAGAATGGAGGAGTACAAAATAACAAGCCCTTGAGAAATCACCGGGGCCAGCCTTGTTTGATGCCGGCTTGGTTTACCTTGTCCAGAGATATTTGGAATAGCAAATGATGCCGGGCCTTAAACGGCAGAAAGACGTGCCCGTTGGAAATGAAAGCTTTCGTGCCCAGGTGAAGAACATAATTAGTCCTCAACAGTATTGACATAACTCATTCTCATACTTAATGCAGGACTGTAGAAATGCAGGAAAACCTCATACCACTAATCAAAGCCACAAAATAGTATTTGTTTGCAAAACTTTACAAAATAGTCCCAACCAATGAACTATATCATGCTACTAATGATTCCATTACTAATACCATTAAAAATGATACTTGTGTGTAATGTGTTACATTGTGTGTAACACGCAATTGTTACATATGGCCGTGTTGAGTGGAACTACAGGAACGTGACAGGTTGTGTGTGCGTGTGTGTGTGTGTGTGTGTGTT
>NC_137908.1:8521945-8551945 GCF_963457725.1 Sprattus sprattus | reverse complement strand
AGAAAAGGAGAAGCCCTCTAATTACACAACAGATAAATAAAGACAAGGTGTCTGGGGGGGCAGAACAATAGAGAGACGGAGAGAAGAAGGGAGATAAAAAGGAAAACTAACTCTTTATCAGCTCTTTATTGTTGTGGTTCGCAGAACTGTTTACGGGACAAGAACAAAGCTCTGACCCATATTTACACCAACAAAATAGTTGAGTTGAAAAAAGTTCATGTGATCATTTTGTTCTCAGTGAATGTTTATTAAACACTGACCAAAAACAATACATGACAACACTGTATTTGTTGGTTTGTTTGTTTATTGTAATTAAACAATGCTACATGCTGGTTAACTGATACCATAGGAATGAGCACTGAAGTAGAGGGAAATGTAATGTTGTAATAATTATCTTTATCTAGCAATTAGTGATCTTCATCACATTATGCTAAGTAATATCTCTCTCTCTCTCTCTCTCTCTTACACCCACACACACTCACACAGTTAACCTTGGACAGAAAATGTTTTGTAGATCTCTAGCATAGCTGACAAAAATGTTCTTTTAAATACAAAAATGTTGCAGTATCCATAAGCTTGGAGGGGCGCAATTTCTGTGTTTGTCAATAATGACATCTTCCACAACATATAATTATTAGTAATAACTACTATAATGCTGTTATTAATAATTACTGGTGGTATCTGTAGCACTGCCAAAGACAGAATTATAACATTATAACTATTAGAGGTGAACTTAACATTACTATTATTACGTAAATGGTGTTATTATATTATACCTGCTGCAGTTATTCATATAACTAGAGTTATTAGTCAAAATGTAACAATACCACACACATGCACACAAACAACTCACACACACACTAACAAACAAGAAAACATACACATACACACCAACATCATTTGTTTTAGATGATCCGTGTTTAATAAATATGCAGAGAGCTCCACAGAGCCCTGCCCCCTGCTGGACAGATCTGCACTACACATCCGGACAGGCAAGCACACATGATTTTTTTCCTTCAGTCATTTCCATCACTTCACTTTAAACTGCAACATGTATTTCTCCTCACAAAAAAACCCTACTAAAACCCAAATGATTAGAAACCAAACACAAAAACTAAAATACATAAGCATTATGTCCCCAATGGTCCGGTGATTGCAGCACCACCGCCACCACTATCACAACAAAACGAAATATTAATACAAAAATATGTAGAATAAATATAAGTACATAAGCAGGGTATGGATAGCTAATAGGAAATAGGATGAATCAAGACATTCATGACAAGAACACCATAAAGGATAACTACATGCAGCTAAACCTGACAATACCATGAATGTAATGGTGAAATAAATATAAGTCATGGTCCCAATGTACTAATAACCAACAACCAGCTCTCCTTGTCAGGTGACCTATATAAATTAGTGACTTAAAGACCTCATGCGTCAAAAGTGACAATTCCAATACATATCGTGGTGAATAATTAAATGGAAGAAAAGGCTCTTTATTGTCTTCCTGACAGACTCACAAGGCAGCTCCTCCTCCCAGCTGACTACACCCCCACACACAACCCCACCCCCATACACAGGACACACACACACACACACACACACACACACACACACACACACACACACACACACACACACACAGACACACACACACACACACACACACACACACACACACACACACACACACACACACACACACACACGTACTGTGGTCTCTATTCTGGCCACACTTCGCCCTGGTTGTCTCCCTGGGGTGGCGTGTCGGCGTCTTCTCAATAAAACACCTTCTTAGCAGTAATAGGCCACTGTTCTCATTTCAATGCTCCCGAAGGCCTCATGATAAATTTAGCAGACACACAGTTCAAGCCTCACACTCTTCCCCTGCTTACTCGCGTCCTGATCCTCTGCCTCGCCGTGCATGGAGTAATTACACACAGCCATTGATGTATTGAAACAAATGCTATGGGTTTTTTTTTCTCCTCTATCTTTTTTTTTTCTCATTCTCTCGTTCTCTCTCTCTCTCTCTCTCTCGCTCTCTTTCTCGGTCTGTCTTTCGCATACTAATCATCGATATCTTGTTTTGAAGAAGCAGGAAGAGCGGCTGAATTACTGCGTGTGTGACAGTCATCAGACAGCACGATAAAGCATCACTGCTCTCTGTGGTGTGAGTGAAAGAGAGAGAGAGAGCGCAGGAGAGAGAGAGAGAGAGAGAGAGAGAGAGAGAGAGAGAGAGAGAGAGAGACAGACAGACAGAGATGAGTTCATGTCTCATCTGGACTCACATCTGAACTGATCTGACCGATAGCAATGGTTGTGACAATGACTGGGGCTCACATTACACATTCCCACAAATGCCCACACAATCACACACACACACACATGTACACACATGCTCACACACACACACAGACAGACACACGCACACACACACGCACACACACACACACACACGCACACACACACACACACACACACACACACACACACACACACACCCATAAACAAGCACACACGTACAGACATGTAATGTAACCTTTAAGTATATCTGTAGTATAGTGAGCCCAGGGTGGAGTGAGAGTTTCTGTAGGTAGCACTGGGCTTGCTCGTCTGGTGTTATGTGTGCGGGAGGTATGGCAGGTATGACGTCGGGGCCCATCTATCATCGAAAACATACATCTCTCACGCCTCCGTCTAAACTAATGCTATTGTTTACTGGAACAGGGCACCCCAGAGCAGGTGTGGAACATAACAGCCAACAGCTGGTGCACTGAATATAACCTTCATCCGCAGGCTCCAGCCCTCTGAATGTCACTCATTTCATTAATGCTCAGAGTGTGAGAGGATCTTTAACCTCTCCCTCTCTCTTCTTTTCTCTCTCAATCTCTCTCTCTCTATATATCTCTCTCTTTAGCTCATTTTTTCACTCACTCAGTCACTCCCTCACTCACTCACTCCCTCCATCCCTCTCTCTCTCGCTCTCTCTCTCTCCCTCTCTCTCTCTATATATCTCTGTATTACTCTCTCTTTAGCTCATTTTTTCACTCACTCACTCAGTCACTCGCTCACTCACTCCCTCCCTTCCTCTCTCAATCTCTCTCTCTCTATATCTCTGTGTTTCTCTCTCTTTAGCTCATTTTTTCACTCAATCCCTCCCTCTCTCTCTCTCTCTCTCACGTTATGAATCTCCACCAGCGCGCCAGGCTCATTAGCGCGTTAGCTCAGCAGCTCCAGAATGACATCTGCTGATGCAATATGCACTTGTTTAACTATTAAGCATGTATTTAATTTAACAAAGAAACAACACATGCTTCTGCTTGTTCACATTCATGTCTGGGTTATTACTAAAGACTGCATGCTCATTTCGACCAGAGGAGGAGCGCACCGTGTTTATAATTGACTAAATATTTCCTGTGCTGGCCCGCCAGCGTGCACTGGAGTTTGGCTTTCTTTGTGTTCTGTCAGGCTGTGGTTTTTCAGTTAGTCAAAACATGAACTTTTTCACTTGGTGCGCCGTACAAATTAGGTGGGTGGGGGAACGTTGTTTTTATAATATGCTATTGTGATTTACTCATACTGTGTTCCTTCGAATTGGCGTCTCTATTAAAATGCCTCATCACAACATTTTTGAGTTGAGAAATGACCAAAAAGCCGTACTGTCAATAAGTATATAACTTTATAACAGGTTTTTAAGGACAGCTGGTTTCAGCAGAAAACAACTGACTTCCTGTTTTCAAATGGTAAAGTATAAAAAAAATAAAAAATACAAGCACTTTTAAAAAAAAACACCATTCGTGTTCTGTAGTCCTCATTCATTGACATGTGAGGCCACAAGAAACGGGACACGAGAGTGACATGAGGCGTACGGGAGACGCGAGGACACGCAAGAACACGCGAGGAGAGGACGATCGGCCCACGCTGCTCCTCCATCATGGCCGCTGACTTTCGCTCATCTGTTTTCCGATAGAGTCATTTAGCGCTTGATTTAGCAGCGCCAGGAGTTGCTGCTCCCTGTCCAGTGCTCACGGAACGCAAAACACACAACGCACACACACCCCTGACCCTGGCGCATTCCTCAACTCCAGCGTTGTGCGGAAGCGCTACGGATAAACATCACGGGCTGAAGAGAAAACAACCTGTGTTAAATTACAACAGAGAAACCTAATAATCGATGAAGGACCGGCTACGGTCATATTTCTGCCAGAGAGTGACTACTCTGTACAGAGACATAGTTAAAACAAAATAAAACCATTATGGTCATGAGGAATGGAGTTAGTATACCGGAGGGGGTAGAGGGGGGGGGTGCTGGAATAAAAACAATGATGGCTAAAGTTGTGGAATACAGATGTGCGACAGACTGCACTGTGAACACAAGCTAACCTCAGAATATGCTCCAAGCTAACCACACCGCCTCACTGTGAAGCCGGGTCTGGAGCAGGGATGGACTCTTAACACCGAGAGGAATCACTGGAAACAATAAACCTCCTTCAGAAGGGTGATGTGGTGTTGGGGGTGGGGGTGGGGGGGGAGCACTGCCGGTGGTGCTGGCACGGTCGAGGGGGAAGAGAAGATGCCCGGGACACTGGAGCAAACGCTGCCCTGTAGCGGTGGGTTGTTTCTCTCAAGCGTGATACACTGTATATGGCTTCATGTACATCCATCCATTCCCCCCAGAGGAAGCATGAATCACCCCTTAACAACATACGGCTGACAACAAGACACTGAGGCAGAAAATGATGTAAGGACACAAGACTTGAGGGAAGAGAGAGTAAGGAGAAAAGGGAGGGAAAGAGAGAGAGAGAGAGAGAGAGAGAGAGAGAGACGATAGAGAGAGATAGAGAGAAGAAGAGAGACAAACAGACAGTGATAGAGGGAAAAGGGAGAGAAAGGAACAGAAAAGGAGAGACAGGGAAAGGGAAAAGAGCATGAGGGAAAGAGAGGGGCAAAGAGAGGGAGAGAGAGAGAGAGGAGCTGGAAGGCAGACGTCAGGACTCATCTAAAAAAGGTCTTGAAAACGGCTATGTGGCTTTAAGGGCCGTGAGTGGAGTCAATGCGACAGCCATTTGATGTCTGCGCCTTCCTCGTGGGCCACAGCGGACCGTCTGGAAAACAGCGAGATGACTTCATTCTGACAGAATTACCCAAACCTGTTTCTAATACACACAGTACACATAATACATTTTTACAATATGACAAGAAAAAACAAACCATGAGGGGCGGAAAAACAGAACTTTGTGCCTGATCCTTGGTAACAGAGATGTGGAATCAGTGATATGTTGATCATTCCTGGCATGTGATATCACAGCACGGTAAAGAAGACAAATGAAATAAGAATGAATTACCACACAACCTTTTAGCTCCCTCCTTCTCTCTCTCTCTCTCTCTCTCTCTCTCTCTCTCTCTCTCTCTCCCTCTCTCTGTATCCCTCTTTCTCCCTTAGAGAAGGAAGCATAACTGTACGCACACCCACACAATCTAAGAGTTTAAATGAACCCAGCGTTTTAAAACAAACCAGCCCGGGATATGAAAAACACAAAAAAGGAGAGAGAGAAACTCAAACTACCTTGGTCCTCACCACAGTGGGTTTGACACAGTTTCTCAGTTTCCATTTCATTTGTTTGACCAGCACTTGGCCTCTAAGCAAGAACTACAGACTCCTGCATATCCATGATTCGAGTAAATGATAGGCTGGTCTGTGCCTAAGCATGCTGCTGACTGCCCTCTCTTTTTTCTTTCTCTCTCTCTCTCTCTCTCTCTCACTCACTTTCTTTCACTTTCTCTCTCTCTCAGCGGACCACAGAAGGCTGTCCACATGGACAGTGCGGGCCTTGATTGCTTTTACTAATTTCAGAGCAGGGGCCCGTGCCCCAGGAGAGCTGCTAGGCGAGGCGACGGCCGGCTCCATTGTTACCACTATCACAGCTGGCCTTCCTGCTCGGGACACGGGCCAGCGTTTGGGAAGGAGCCGGGCAGCGCCTCGCTGTCACCTCGTGTGGACAGGCCCGGGTGTGACGACAGAGGAGAGGAGAGGAGAGGAGAGGAGAGGAGAGGAGAGGAGAGAGAGGAGAAGAGGAAAGAACAGAGGAGATATGAGAAGAGAAAATAGGAAGAAGAGAAGAGAAGAGAAGAGAAGAGAAGAGAATAGGAGAGGAAAGGAGAGGAGTGGATAAAAGAGAGGAGAAGAGGAAAGAACAGAGGAGAGAAGAGAAGAGCAAATAACAGAGAGGAGAAGAGGAGAGGAGAGGAGAGGAGAGGATAGGAGAGGAGAAAGAAGAGGAGAGGAGAGGAGAGGAGAGGAGAGGATAGGAGAGGAGAAAGAAGAGGAGAGGAGAGGAGAGGAGCGGTGGGCCTGGCTGCTGCATGAGGGCCTGGGAGCTCTGGAGCTGCTCCAGCCGGCTACGGCACCGACCGCGCTCTAATGACTTACAGATTGCAGCGCTGTGGTGTACATGTGTCAGGACAATGCCACGGGTCCACAACAAAAAACAGTAGTTGGAGAGGAGGGGACACACACGCGCACACATACACGCACACACAGACACACACACACACACACACACACACACACACACACACACACACACACACACACACACACTTTAGTCTCTCTTTCACATCTTTGTCAGTCTTTCTCTCACTGTCATTTGTTGGCTTATGGTGTGTGTGTGTGTGTGTGTGTGTGTGTGTGTGTGTGTGTGTGTGTGTGTGTGTGTGTGTGTGTGTGTGTGTGTGTGTGTGTGTGTGTGTGTGCGCGTGTGTGCGCGTGTGTGCGAGTGTGTGTTTGTGTGTCATAGACAGAGAAAGAAAGACAAAGAGGATGAAAGAGAAGTGGGGGCCTGCGGTATATCATGAAACACTCATCAGGGGGAGAGCGAATGAAGGAACACGTCGAGACGGCCGACAGCCAACAAGAAAAGCCCGGGGGAGGAGGGGGGGGGGGGAGGAGGGGGGCTGCAGTTAGAAAGGTAAAATTTACACAGCTTTCATAAAGGCTAAAAGCAAAAGCACTTCACCGTTTGACCTGCAGTTGTCCCCCCACTGTGAGAGACACACCACGTGACTACAAAGCTACAAAAGAGAAGGTAGAACAGGGCCACCAGGAAGAGAGAAGGGGGACTGGAGGCTGGTGGTAGAGTGTGCGGTTTCCTTGACTATGTACATACTTACAACAAGGGCCACCTGCCTGCTTTCACTTTAACTTTGTTCCATTTACATATAATAGACGTCCCCGCCGTCAGATAACGCTGCAACGCTGAATAGCTCATTCTTCTGAGGAGGAACAACGCTATAGAACACATACATCCTTCATTGCACAGGAACAACTTGGAAACATATAACACAATGAGAGGGGAAGTTAACGATAACGCACAAAAGGCCATTGGAATGTGGACCTATACGCAGATAGCAAGAAGAAAGCGGGTTGAGCTCGCCTGCAGAAATTGCCACTGCTGAGCTTCTATCACTGAGGGATACCTGAGTGACACCAATGAGAGCAATGCAGCTTGGTTTCTAACCAAGACCTTTTATTTGAATCCACCGTGACGGCTGAGGTGGCGACGGACTGCGGCAGAATGTATTCCGAGACACAATTAAAGGAATAGGAAAGCTGCTTATCCACCCCATTCAAGCACCCCGGTGGTGACGAGACAATGTCGGCAGCGACATAGCCATCCCTGCCACATGCCGTGTCGCATATGCACTAGGTGGCCGCTTCTTTCCCATGATCCCTTGCAGCGACGGGTAGTTAACTAGGAGGGCCTCTCAGTAGCTCCGCAAACGAGGCTTCGCACAAACGCACACAAGCACACACTCCACAGCGAAAGTGGACTACCAGTGAGGGTCCGACAGAATTCTTCCCTAATTACCTATTTCTCCACTCCCGATCCCGCAGCTGGTATAATTAGTTACCTGGGGCTGCAATCCAATTTGAAGTGATGACAAGAAAGTGATCCATGAAAAAGTAATAAGTTAAATCCAATTTCAGCCTGCCTCTAATTAAATGCACATGGAACTAATGACTCAGACCCTACCATTCCAGTGATAACCGTAATTAGCAAGGTGGGAGTTTCTCACTCTCTCTTTCTCTCTCTCTGTCTCTCTCTATTCCTGCGCCACTGCTAGGTGTAAACGCCGAGGTAAAGAGCCGTGTGGGCTCCGTTTAATTACTCGTGTCATTCCGCTGCTAATTTACTCGCGGTTTTTTGACCAGTCAAGTGTGCGTTCGGGTTCCAGTCAAGCCCGTGCGCCTGCAGATGTTTGTGTGCTTTGGTCTGACAGTAGAGGCAGCCAGCAGGTGCTTTCAAGTGACAACAGGAAGATCTACAGGACTGTTCAGAGCGTTGCAAAAAAAAAAACAGGATGATCAAAACAGGCACACGTGTTCAGATCCAAAACGAGAGTCTCACATTTCATTTAAGTCTAACACGCCTTTAATCCTCATCAAGATAGGCCATCACACAGATGCAATCTTAAGAGTGACATGTCACATCAGCCAGTCCGACACAATGACCGAACGTAGCTTTGACAAGATGTGTAGGATTCTTTGGGAAGTCAATGTTCATAGTTATACCATTTAGAATAACATCCTTTGACTTGGTGACACTTTTTTTTCATTGTAAATGTCATGAACCAAATGGCGGCTAATATATATAGCTCTATGATGAATACATTACTGTGGGTGTCCTGGAATGGGAGTGACGTATTTATGCCACTGTAAGGCGTCTGCTTTCAGCTGCCACACTATTTTTCCTTTAATTATTAACAGCATCAGCCAAGTAACCAAAATGTAAACATTACAGAAGGCCAACTGACAATCTGCTTGGATACTGCACTGAGCATGTAAGGTTCACAGAAGAAGCACAACAGAGAAGGAAGAAGGGAGGGAGGAGAGAGAAAAGGACAAGGGGGAGAAAAACACACACACACGCGTGTGCACACACACACACACACACACACACACACACACACACACACACACACACACACAAAGAGCTTTCTTTTCAATAGCTGAGTGACAGGTTGGGCAAGCTCTCTGTATACATTAATAAATTAGAATTTTAATTTCGCCTTTGTCTACGCAGAGAGAGCAGGGGCCGGTTTCCTATGTACCAACAACTGCCCCGTGCGCCGGAATGTTCTCACTGGGCCCCCTTCTACCGTTGACCTCTGCTACACAATTCCCCGCCTGACTCAGGGAAACTGTTTAGTTTGATCCTTTCAACTTATTTGAATCTTGACAAATTCGCATGCAAGAGAGAGGTCAACACAGCCATATTTCATCCTCAGGAGCTCTTCCTGAGACATCTGCACATGAAGACACTCTTCCACCACCTGACTGAAGACCTACCCGCCGCTACAATAGATCATTAAAACAGGGGCCCCCTATGGGAAAGTGGGGTATTAAATATTATATATACACGCACGTACACAAACACACAGATATACAGAACAGGCCCCCGTCGTATTAATTACCAAAATATGCCCTGAAGTCGTTTGCGATTTTGCAGGGGAAACAAACAACCCACCCTTATTCAAACAGAGATACGCATCTGCGGCTGTTCCAACGGCCCTGCCTGGAATGAACGTAAATATTGCATCAGATACGGAGAGCTGCTCTTATTTAAAAGAGAACAACAACAAAAAAAAGGCCTTGTACTAGCGGAAAATAAAAATGAGAAGGGGGGGGGGGGGGGGGGTCCGGATTTGCTTTTTGCATCACAAAGGGGCCTTCCAAATAAATGCCTCTCATCAGCCCCCCCCCCCCCCCCACTCAACCCCCCCGCCCCCCAGGGGTGCGTCAGTCTGCCCCCTGGTGATGGAGATGGAGAGCAACAGCACAGGAGCACTTCTGCTCCTCGGGAGGGAGGAGAGGGAAGGAAGAGGAAGGTGTGTGTGTGTGTGTGTGTGTGTGTGTGTGTGTGTGTGTGTGTCTGTGTGTGTGTCTGTGTGTGTGTCTGTGTGTGTGTCTGTGTGTGTGTCTGTGTGTGTGTCTGTGTGTGTGTCTGTGTGTGTGTCTGTGTGTGTGTGTGTGTGTGTGTGTGTGTGTGTGTGTCTGTGTCTGTGTGTCTGTGTGTCTGTGTGTGTGTGTGTGTGTGTGTGTGTGTGTGTGTGTGTGTGTGTGTGTGTGTGTGTGTGTGTGTGTGTGTGTGTGTGTGTGTGTCTGTGTGTGTGCATGACAGAGAAGGAGGGGTGAGAGTGCTGCCTCTCTTTCATCAAGTTGAAGAACAGAAGAACCCTGGAGCACCTTCCAGGGCTAAGAAGCTCACAGCACCAGTCTCAGCCACCCATTTTCACCCACTTCTGATCAACAGACTTCTACCCCTACATTTCAAAGTTAAAAAACTAAAAAAACTAAAACAAAGAAGATGGAATTACAAAACAACAAACAGAAGACACATCCACAAGGAGCAGATGTGACAAGGTACACCTGACTACGTGGTGTACCTACCGGTAATAGGCAGAAAAGCACAGAGTGCACACAACCCCTGCCTTTGATAATTTCCTGTTTATGAAGTTGGCCTGGTACACTTTGTACTCAGACGCACGCAGCGAAGCAGCAAGACAAACAAACAATGCTGAGGCGAGAGCAATAAACAATATAAAAACATCAGCTAAACCCTGGTGAACTTCTTTTTGTTTAGTTTTCAGCTGATATCGATGGCATGTGTCCACGTGACTGTGTGTGTGTGTGTGTGTGTGTGTGTGTGTGTGTGTGTGTGTGTGTGTGTGTTTTAGAGAGAGGTTGTGTATTTGCACACTGTGTGAAAGGCTTTAACCATTAAAAGGAAGGGGTTTGTGGTAGAGCGAGAGTGGTTATGCTTGTGTTTCAACAGCCGATAGATATGCTATAACACAGTACCTGCAGTCCAGCCTGCTTCTCGATGCTCTTAGGGGATTTAATGGCACCACTCTGCTGTTGATGAGACTGTTGTTGTTGTTGTTGCTGCTGCTGCTGCTGCTGCTGTTGCTGCTGTTGCTGTTGCTGTTGCTGGAGAAGGATCTGGCGAGCAACTTGTAGAGCCTTTGAAAAAAAAAGAGAAGAGCAAAAAAAGATTAAATGCATGAGAAAAAACAGTCACCCCACAAAAGACAAATATTTTTTTATTGTGTTTGAGACTTGAGACATTCCCCAGGGACCATCATCATTGGCTGTTTTAACACAACAGATGTAACCCAGACTACAATGTGTTCTTGGCTGAACTGATACAGTTCTCTGCAAAAACAGAGTGTGCAAAGAAAAGAAAAAAAAGAAAAAAAAAAATGTTCTTCTATCTTTGCTTCCTTCAAACTCATTTACATAGTTTCCCTTTAGTGGAACAACAAGAACAAAAGTCTGTTGACCAAACAAACGTTTTGTGAGGGGAGCAGGGGGGGGGGGGGGGTCTGGGGGGTGTTGTTAGAGCAAGAAATTTGTGGGGTGGCAGAGTTGATAAACAATGAAGACATTTATTTTACTGCTGATAAGTGGCGCTCTGAGTCGACAGGAAAGTCAAGAGAGTAACAACTAGCTGCTTTTTGATCCTGTTCTTCCCCCGTCCGTCCGCCTGACCCCCACCCTTCAATCCCTCCTTCCCTCCCTCCCTCCGTCCATCCCTCCCTCCCTCCCTCCCCTCCAGAAAGCAAATAAAAGGTTTATTGCAGCTCCAAATATCTGTTAAAGGACACGGCCTTCTCAGTGGAAAACAAAATACAGTGCAGTCACATGTTTATTGCTCCAGCTACTCCCTTTTCCCTTACGATAAATAATCAAACATGCCATCCAGAACAAACAAAGCCGGAGAGCTGGGAAAAACAGCGCTCATGAAACCGACACTGATACCAAGAAAAGCAAAGCGCATGTTCCCACAGCGCGCCGCCCGGGCGGACTCACACCTACACCAGTAAACCATCTGAGTAAATAGGGGCCGCTCATTCTTTCCATGTCCCTCAGACGATTGCTCCTCCAATTAAACAAACAGTCCCGGGCCACGGCCAAAAAAATGTCGCCCCGCGCTACTCGAAGCTACGGGGCCTTCAGCTAAATCGGTGAAGGGCTTGATAAGTTTGGGTTGATTGCCGAGTGGCAGTGAGAAAAAAAAAAAGCCACATAGGGTAGAATAGATTCAAGACAGAAGGAGAGAGAGAGAGAGAAAGAACGAGAGAATGAGAGGTGAAGGTGGTGCAAGGGGAAAAAACATCCCAGCCGGGGATAAAAAAGCAATGGGGTTAAGAAAGGGATGTACGGAGAAATAGAGAGAGCATGAAAGAAGAAGAGATAAGAGAGTGAAGAGCTGCTATCCGCAGCGACTCTGTTTCTAGGCTCTGTAATAAAGAAGCTGTTGAGAGAGGAGGCTGGGTCTCTGGGTCTTGGCAAGGCCACACAGCAGTGCACTGAGACGGGGGGGGGGGGGGGGGGGGGGGGAGAATGAGAGAAAGAGAGGAGGAGGAGTGTGTGTGTGTGCGTTTTTGTGTGTGCGAGAGAGACAGAGAGAGAGAGAGAGAATGTGTTTGTATGACCCTTCAAAAAGACAGAGATTGCGGGATGACATCATGAGTCAAGAATATGACCACAGGCTAAGCAGAGGCTGGCCACTTCGCTGTTTTATCCAGGCTGCCTTTGACCACCACCACACACACACACACACACACACACACACACACACACACACACACACACACACAAAGCTTATCAGATTGGTCTCGCATTTCAGTACATGTCATAGGGCAGAGTTACAAGCGAAAAGAATTCATTCGAATTCTGAGAGCCGTCTGCGTTTGCTCAGCTATGAGCAGCGGCGTACAGTTAGCACTCCGAATTTCAAATGAATTTTTTGAGGGGAGCCCCCTGCCTACACAGGCACACTGTTGGCCTTTAGTGATGACTGATCCTCCCTCCCACACAAACCAGTACAGGAACGGCACATGCAAATCAAAGGTGGAAAAAAGACGCTATATATAGCACAGAATCAAATATGAATGAGTGAATATAGACTAAGGCAAAACAAAAAAATGTAAAAGTAATAACTGCAACGTGAAGAAGAACAGAAAGTTGCTCACTCAGAAGTAACTGAAGAAACAACATCCATGTAAAAACAAGTCTATTAGTTATATTCAGAGAATAGACTCTACACAGTGGTATTTGAAATGTCTCTGGAGTTAGACAAACAAAAGCAAACGGGATTGAGAGAGGTGTGGCGCCAACAATGGCGCTGCCTGTTGACTTAAAATCACCCCAAGCACAACTGATGAGATTGACATGGGAACGCAGACAAACAAGAGAAGAAGAAAAAAAAAAAAAAAAGGCTGTGTCCTGTTTGTTTGCGGGGAGATTTATGCCACATGAATGCAATCGGTGCAACCAGTTGGGGTTTGCCAACAGGTGGGAGTGGTAGGTACCAGGATCTTTGAGTAAACAGGATGAGATATAGGTGTGGAGGTCACGCACAGATGGAGACATATGGCAGCCTGCGTGACACAGACACACACATGCTAATCATCCCGATGCCTCGGTCAACAAGCACATTTAAATGATCTGCTAACACTGTAGCACGCCCTGTTAAGCGGCCCTGAAGTCAGCGACTCTGTGACATGCAACACAGTCTGCTGCCATCTCTGCTCTCTGTCTCTCTCTGTCTCTGTCTCTCTCTGTCTCTCTCTCTCTCTCTCTCTCTCTCCATCTCTCTCGCTCTCTCTGTCCTTTTCTCTGTCCGTTTCTGTCTCTCTCCACAACTAAATCATGGGAGTTGAAGGATGCGGTTAATGCAGACATGCTCATTTTTTTTTTATCTCCAATCGATTGTTAAGAGACCCGCAACAATGCGGGTCTCTTAATGGCGTCGATGATTCGAGAGAGATAAAGAAAGAGTGAGAGAGAGAGAGAGAGAGAGAGAGAGAGAGAGAGAGAGAGAGAGAGAGAGAGAGAGAGAGAGAGTGAGAGAAGGCAGTGTGAGGTCTGACTGAGGCACTTTCGAGCACACAATGCGATGAGAAGACAGCGACTCTGGAGCGGGTGCCAGGCTGCGTCTCCGAGGTAAGACTGGCTGGAGGCACAGGAATGATTTGCAGTTTATCAAGGCGACTGTAGCTGCCTGCCTTTCTGGAGTGTTAATGCCGGCGCTAAAATAACCCATTGTGAGCTGTCACTGTGATGTTTACACAGCACCCACACCTCTCTCCCCTTTCTCTCTCTCTTTTTCTCTCTTTTTCTCTCTCTCTCTCTCTCTCCTCTGCCCTTTCTCACTCTCTTTCTACACAGGGCCTCCTGCTATCCCCTCTTTCCCAGGAATTCAGCGGCGTTTGATCTCACATTCAAAGGTAGCGGCGCTTGATCGACGTACGCGTCGAGAAGCAGCTGCAGACGCCGGCGATGAACTGCCAGCAGATGACAGGCCGGAGCATCTAAAGCGCGCAGAGGGGGGGAGGGGGAACGAGGGGAACAGCATGTCGTCCGGGGCACTACAATAGCACAAATCAAGAGACGTATTAGGTGGAACTGATCAGATACAAAAACAGTTCAAAGAGGGATAATGCTAACAGATGACTGGGTTACAGAAGAGTGGCAGCGTTCCTCGCTAGCTGTAAGCGGGGCTGTTGCAAATCAGGTGTGTGCTCTGATGGAATTATCTAGAATAAAATATACAAAACAGACGGGGGGGGGGGGGCAATAATCTATTTGGTAGTAATGTCCATCATGAGTGTAGATATGACGAAGTTGTCCTTTGTGAGCCGGTGACACACGTTCAACGCCTCAAGTGACTCATATGAAGGACAGTGGAAAAAGGGATTCATACGGAAAGACATTTCACATCAGGCAAATCCTTCATTAAAATTCCTTGTTAGGATTATTTTCTCGCTCAGGCCAGGCACCCACATACGCACACACGCACACACGCACAGACACACACACACACACAGACACACACACACACACACACACACACACACACACACACACCAAACAAACCCTCCAGGTATTATTTCTGATTAGAAAACACCCTCAAGGACCTGACAGAGCCCAGTCTTATCACCAACAAAGACGAAGCAACTTGGTATTCTTGTCACTCACAATCCCCTTTTTTTATTTTCCTTTTTCAAATATGTTCAAAGTTCACACCTTCACCCTGCGTTAATGGCTTTGACTCAATAAACATCGACTGGCTTATCTGCATCTGTTTTCACACCATATTAGTGCGCACAAAAAAAAGAGAGTTAAAAAGGAAGAGGAAGCAAAAAAGAAAAGAAAGAAAGAGAGAGAGAGAGAGAGAGAGAGAGAGAGAGAGAGAGAGAGAATGCTCTCATGTCCCAGGGCTATCTAGCAGTGATAAGGGAATGGCTAAGTACTAGATGTCTTTATATGCAGTCTGCACATGTGGATTATTTACAGACACTGAGTTTCCCGCTGCTAAAGCCAGCTCTGGGTGTCTTACAAATCCCAGCTCAGAGAATTACTCCACTGAGAAGTTCTTTCTTTTCTTTTTCTTCTAACACCCCCCCCCCCCCCCCCCCCCCTCACTCCCTCACTCCACTCCTCCTCCATCGTTTCTCCCCTACTCGTATTCGCCCAGCAACTTCACGAAAATAAAACGTTTACAAATAACGACCATCACTTTTGGCCAAGGCACACAAACGACGATAAATAATCAGAGCTCCAACTCTGTAAATAAGAGTACACACGTGAAAAAAAAAAAAAATGAGGGGATTTAACACCAGGAGGACGTTTTAATGGGAGTAAAAGGAGGCTCAGGAGATTTGTCCTCTATTTCAGAATGGATGACAGGATGAAGAAGGGGAGACAAAAAACAGAACAGAGGAGAAGAAGAGAGGGGGGAAAAAAAATGACAAAAGGCCAAAGAGTGTGGGTTTGTTACCAAGTGAGCGGTCTCCTCTCAGCCAGGGGGGTCCGCCGGGAACACTGCGGTGAAAAATGAGGGTCTGGGTATTTGCTCAGGCCCATCACGAGGAGAGCAGGAGCAGGAGCAGGAGCAGGAGAGCCAGAGAATGAGCGAGCGAGCGAGCCAGCGAGGGAGCCAGCGAGCGCTCACTCCTGCCCACAGCTCACCGGTGTCCTCCCCTTCAATGCCGGGGAGGACCTTGAATGTGAAATGGATTCAAACAAATTGGCCCCTAATTGCTGGGAGATGTGCGCGCAGGTGTAAGCAGATCCCTGCGGCCACGGCTCAGAGAGGAGAGGAGAGGAGAGAGGAGAGGAGCAGGGAGGAGCAGACGGAGCTGTTTACTCTGGCGCTGGAGTTTATTAGGCCGAGACAGGAGCTCTCTGACCAGCAAGCCAGCAAAAGAAAAAAAAAACGGTTAATAACTTACATGCTACGTACTTCTACTTTGTGCAAAGAAAAAGTCTAATCCCCCCTTCCCAATACACACTCACACCTTCACACTGTAGATCACATGACCATGTCCTAAATGTCAAGGTTATCTGTCTGACTTTCTGGGAGGCAGTGCCACACATCTCGACTCGCCCCCAGGTAATCAGTCCCCCAGTTCTGAGACATACAAACACACCCCACCCCACTAGAGCCCCAACCAGACCCCCCCCCAACCTCCCCTCCCCTCCCTTCCACTCCCACCCTCCCCATCACTCCTCCTGTGAGCCACATCCCTCCAGCTCTACCACCTGCTTTGGGTTACACATTAATTCCCGCCCACGGAGTGCTACGGCCGCCTCGCCGCAGTGGCGTCAATTTGACGAAAATTGCCAGCCATTGTCAGTGGAGAGTGAGAGATAAATGGAGAGGGAGAGAAAGAGCGAGAGAGAAAAAAAGAGAGAGAGACTGCATGCTTACAGCTTGGGGTGACAATCACTAGGTGTTCAACAAGAGTTGATGGGAGGTGTTTGATGCACTAAACACAAACATGCAACATGCTTCTTTAAATTGATTCCAAATCCATACAACAACAGGAACATGGGCCAACTCTCGCACACGCGTGAGCGGACAAGCGTCGAGGGGTCACGTGTTGTTATATTAATTGCATTATTTTCCTCTTCTTCTTCTCTTTTTTCCCCCCTTCACCACTACGGATAGGTTTATCTGCAATGCAAAATAGGAAAGGTTTGCTTTCCCATAAGTATATAATTAATGCCATTTCCAAAAAAGCCTCTCCTGTATGGAAAGTAGGGACCCAGGCTCAAACCCCGCACATCGCAGGCCCTCAGAAAAGCGCTCTCCATCCAGTGTTTAGATTTCCAGACTAATTCATGTCGAATACATAAATAAATCAGCGTTTCATACCCCTACTTCAAGCCATTATACTCCCCCTTTCGCTTACTGCTCTTTTCAACTAATCTATTAATATTTATGACAACACTAAACATTTACAATTGCCATGTTTAAACAATATAACAGCACAGTGTGCAATTATATAAGATGCAAGCTGACTTAAAAAAAAAAAAAAAAAAAAAAAACATTCTGTTTGGACCCCCCCGCCTCCCTTCTTCAATAACAGGTAATGTTCCGCCATGACAAATGTTTTCTTCCCCCCCTCCTCCTCCCTTTTTATGTAAAAAAAGCAGAGTGAAAGGGAGAGAGGGAGTGAAGTGAAGTTATTAGTGTTGGAGGCAGAGGCTGTGGTGTGTGACTGCTGATAAAAGGCTTGTGTGTGTGTGTGTGTGTGTGTGTGTGTGTGTGTGTGTGTGTGTGTGTGTGTGTGTGTGTGTGTGTGTGTGTGTGTGTGTAGGCTGGAGTAGGCAGGCTGGTGGGGGTGAGAGTAAACATGACTGCAGCTCTCTGCGCCTGGTACGGCAGGCTGACCCCCCCCCCACCCCCTCTCTCTCTCTCCCGACCCCACCACCACCCGTATCCCCCAGCATGGCCCAGAAGGTCAGCTCTGCTATGCAGGCCTGACAGCTTCCGTTTGCAGTGGGCCTGCAGTTTGTTTGGCTTCCCTAGACCCGCTTAACCAACAGCTTAACAACAGATGGCAAGAGAGGACCTCTATTCCGAGGTCTTCACTGAAAGGACACACACACACACACACACACAAACACAACCATGCACACAAACAATTGGATAACCAGGCACACATGGAGACACACACGCACACAAACACATATATTCTCCCTCACAACCACACACACAAACACACTTTCAAGCCAGAGTCTCAGGCTTAAGAACAAAAATGTATGCTTCCCTGGCTCTATATCTCAACAAGCGCGCACAAACACACACACACACACACACACATTCAGTCACATACATATACGTCCATACACGTTCGCACACACATACACACCCTCAGTTTAGCCAAATCGTACACAATTGCTTCTTAGTCTGATTCAATAAAGAGCGCAAATCTTTGCGGCGTAAAGGTGTTGTCTGCCTCCATTGGGCCATTATTGAATGAGCAGTGTGTTTATTGCTGTTGCCGGGCGGTGTAAACTCATAAACACCTTCACTGCGTACAAGGGAAGCTGTCAACTAAATATTGTTTCCCCCGCGCGAGTCGCTCTTCCACGTCAATTACGCCTTTCAACGTTGGGGCCTCAGCGTGATGAAGTGGCCGTAAAAATCATTCACATTAATACGCCATTGTGCATCTGCCGCCGAAGGTAATTAAAGAAGTAAATGATTCATAAGAATAGGCATATTAGCCGCAGAACGCCAGGCAAGTGGGGGCCGCCTCATGAAAATATGTACCATTAAGATACGGCATTTTCATATTCTGGTAATCAGCTCCACTAGCCTGGTGCTGATTTAATCCACTTCACTGGTGGAAGTCTATCAGTGAGAGAGAGAGAAAGCGAGAGAGAGAGAGAGAGAGAGAGAGAGAGAGAGAGAGAGAGAGAGAAAGAGAGAGAGAGAGAGCGAGAGAGAGCAAGAGAGAGAGAGAAAGAAAGAGAAAGAGAGAAAGAGATAGAGAGAAAGAAAGAGAGATAGAGAGAGAGAGAGAAAGAGAGAGAGCGAGAGAGAGAGAGAGAAAGAGAGAGAGAGAGTGAGTGGTTGTGCCCGCCGCCTGCCCATCACCCCATCACACCGCCTGGTATGCCACTTCACCGGCACAGAGGGGCCACAAAGAGGAGGAGGAGGAGGAGGTGGAGAAAAAGAGGACGACCCTGAGGAAAGACTGATGAGGGGTTGGAGTCATTTAGACACCCACGTTAAAGATGCAGAGAAGACAGGATGAGAGGAGAGAAGACAAGACAGGAGAAGAGGGAGAGGGGATGAGATGAAAGGATAAGTAAAGCGAGAGGAAAAAAAAGAAAGGAGAGTGGAAGGAAGGACCAAGGAAAGAGAAAACAGACGAGCACCAAGAGAAGAGAAGAGAGAAAAACACACACATACATAAATAAATAATAAATAAAAAAACAAAAGCACATTGAGAACAACACCGGCAAGCCTCCGCATCCCCACTCACTGCCCTTCCCCTTTCCTGCCGAACATGCGCCGCCTGGGGATGCCCACCACGGCATTCTCCTGCAATTTCCGTCGACTTGATAAAACACGGAAAACGGTATGGGCATGCCAACTGTGCTGGGTATTTAGATAGCGCTTAGGAACCCTGCAAAAAAGGAAAAGTGAAATGGTTTTATTGTTATTGCAGTTCTTGTCGGAGGAGTTGCATCAGGTAGTCATGTAGCGGGAGCATGAGTTGGGTGCGTTAAAGGCCGGGGCTGAATTGAGTAATCCGGGCAGAATTACTAAGTGCGAAACCCTTGATTTTCACACAGACAAGGGCTTAGTTGCAGCCTCTTCACTGTCACAGCTCCGCGGTACTCACTCAGACTGAAAGTTGTGGGTTACTTTCAGTAAACTCCTTGAGCTGCTGCTACTGAGTTTACACAGAGCTCAATGCAGCACAGATGTGCTTTCTTGTTTTTCTTTTTTTTTTTAACTAAGGCCTTGAAGACACTAAAAAAAAAAAAAAACTAAAAAAAAAAAAACTTTTCTCCGGCTACTCCATGCTTTGAGGACTTGATCTCTTGAATGACCTCTTTAAAAACAACAGCAAATGTCCGATCAAAGCGGTTCTGTTGTATCTACCATCTTCTGAGGTTGGGCTCTCAGAGCTCAGAGAAGAACTGGGTTAAGATTCAGTGATTAGGATTCACTCGAGTCCCTATGAGAACGGAGTCCTGTGTTGTCATCTTCCCATGACCGGTGGTCACACACTTTATTAAAGTCGGTCAACATGGCATCATGCCAGGACCTCTGTATTAACCTAGGTCTGCACTGCATTTAACATCAACTCAACTTAACTTGATTTGCTTTGTTTGAGGAGCCCACTGTGGGTGTATGACACACCAGGGGTGGAATCCTGGTGTCATTAGTGAGTGTGTGTGTCTATGTGTATGTGTGTGTGTGTTTGACAGAAAGAGAACGGGGGGGGGGGGGGGGGGGGGGGGGGGGGGGGGGGAGAGACAGAGTGAGAGTGTGAGTGCTGGGGCGTGTGTTTCTGTGCGTGAGCTCAGGGAGAGAAAATTTTCGATAAATCACGGCCAGCCCAATTGGCCATGGCTCTGGATTGAGTTGCAGGGGAAGAGCCGCTCCATGGGAATATAACAGCTTCTGCTGAAGTCATTCCAAGTTGGGTAATATGATCCCACTGAGCCAGGCAGCAAAAAGGGGGGGAGAGTGCGAGCAAGAAAGAGAGAAGAAAAAAAAGAAAAAGGGAGGGGTGAAAAAAGAAATTGCTTTTGTCATAAACTGCACTGGATCTCAAAAGCTGGGGCTGGTCACATCTACAATCAAGTGAACTGAAAAGCTTCATGGCGTGTACGGGTGGAAAAAAACAGGATGCAAAGAGAAGACAGGAGAGAAGAGGGGGGGGGGGGGGATCTTTATTGAGGATGGAGAGATGGGTGGCTGACGTTGCTCTGCCGGGTTTAGATTACTTGAAATGAAAATAATCTTCTTCTGACTTCTAGACAAAACCGCGCGGATGTGTGTGTGTGTGTTTGTGTGATTTTCAGGATACTGCCATGCTTTTGGACTGGCATCACCGGAGCCATGTGTCATCGGAAAAGCCTTGTAAGTGTAAGCAGTTTCTTAACAAACATTTGCCAAGTAATTAGCATGCAGGGTTTGGGGTGGTGTTGGTGGGGGCGGGGGGGGTGTGTGGCCAGAATTGGACATCGTCAATCTGCGAGAGCCACCTTAGGCAGCTGCCAGTCTGCGACACACACACCACCCAAGCTGCAGGCTTTAATAAATGTCTGGGCCGAGGATGATCACAAGGCAAATTAAGTTATGTGCCGAGCTTAAAGGGCTTACACAAACATGTGACGAAAATATTAAAACCCGGCCTCGACTGTGGGAACGAGTCGGCACTCGCCTTCTGAAGGCAACAGAGGACAACACTCGCTCCCAAGATCCGTTGACAAAGGACTATTCCAATAACAAACACCTAATATGCTTTACAAAAAAAGGTACTGTACATAAAAAGCAGCATATAAATTGAGATCATTGTCCTGTAAAATAGGGATTTTTATCAGCCTGCCTAAAATTGGCATGGCATTTCGGAGCACATTGACAGGCCTCAATGGGTGGATGTGCTGTTATAGGTTACAATCATAACATAATGGCCTTTTTATACACACTCAAACACAACAGGCCACAAACACACACTTGCACACACACACGCACACACACACACACACACACACACACACACACACACACACACACACACACACACACACACACACACACAGGCCTACACCTTATTTACAATACCCTCCATTTCCATGAGAACTGTGCCCATTGCAGTGAATGAGCCAAATCAAAAGTGAGGCGCAGATATAAAAGTGCCTTAAACAACAAGCTCTGCAGGAACCAAGGGCACGTCTGCTATAGAGCGGAGAATGCAGGAAAATGACAGACTGCAGTTCACCCCCATTAGCTTGCTGTGTGTGTGTGTGTGTGTGTGTGTGTGTGTGTGTGTGTGTGTCTGTGAGCGAGTGTGTGTGTGAGAGAGTGTGTGTGTGTGTGTGTGTGTCTGTGAGCGAGTGTGTGTGTGTGTGTGAGTGAGAGAGTGTGTGAGTAAGTGTGTGTGTGTGTGTGTGTGTGTGTGTGTGTGTGTGTGAGAGAGAGAGAGAAGCATCTAGCAGCACACGACCTGTGAACAATCTCCGATCTCTTTAAATCTGGGAATGGGATTGCCACATTAATTCTTCTGGAACTGTAATCTCTCAAGCA
The DNA here is from genome assembly GCF_963457725.1 of Sprattus sprattus. Classification (NCBI taxonomy): domain Eukaryota; kingdom Metazoa; phylum Chordata; class Actinopteri; order Clupeiformes; family Clupeidae; genus Sprattus; species Sprattus sprattus. The sequence goes on along the minus strand of NC_137908.1, from coordinate 8,529,809 downwards.
AATCAAATTACTCTCATTAACTGAGCAAGAAAACTGCCTCTATAATAAGTATGTATAAAAAAGTATTTATTACCAATAATCACCCCCCACTCACTAACTCACACACACACACACACACACACACACACACACACACTTAAATCGGAGGCTGCCTACTACGTTTTTTATTTTTGCTGATTAGGTTTAAAATTGAGAAACAGGAAGGACATTTTTGCAGGGACGGGCACTGGCTCTCTCTCTCTCACACACACACACACACACACACACACACACACACACACACAGATTATGAGTGTGAATGTGACTAAGGAGAATGCATCAGAGCTTTAAGGTCTTTTTGGGTTAGGGTTAGACTTGCCTATCTGAGGCATGACGGCAGAACGCAGCCTGTAGGCCATAGCCTCAATCACAGCCTGGCCTGTCTTATTCAACACCAAACAAAAAAAAAGAGAAAAAGAAAAATCCTCGTCCTATTAAATATTCTTGGCATCTACAGGCCACCGCTGTTAAATAAAACCCAATTAAGTCACATCAAAAAAACGTAATAGAAAAACACATCAAAAGACTAATAAATATGATTCGCCTCCATTAAATCAATTACAACAAGGGGGCAGTGGGTCATTCATTTGCGGGATCAGAATAATTACCTGTTTTTTCCCGCCGCGCACCCATTTACTCTTCGATACATTGGGGAGTTGACTGTCCCCACAATCTACAGAAATAGATGTGTGGAGACCGATAATCTTCAATTAAACAGTTGGGCCTATGGAGCCTGCCCTAGATATGATCACCATCATTAAAAAAAGACAACAAATGCACAACACAGGATGCCCCTGATCTTTGATCTATAATGCAAATGTATTCACTGGTCTGATGTTAAATGAATTAGACGAAACACACACACGCACACACACACACACACACACACACGCACACACACACACACACACACACACACACACACACACAGCTTATCAACTTACTAACAAGAGATGCTGTAGCAGGCACTGGCTCCCAAAATTTAGTCTGGATATCCGCCATCAGAGAAACATGAATGCTGACACTGAATGATCCGGTGAGATGAGTTTCAAAAGCCCTCTTCAATGAGCTTGACCAGCTTTCAGACTCACAAAGTGTTACCAGGAAGCATGCAGACACAGGCCAGAGTGTCTCTGTTTGGCTCCAGACAGGTTGAGGCAGCAGCGCCCGATAGCAAAGCGCCTCCTCACTAACCGCTTCACCTCTCAACACAGGGAACGCACCCTCTAGTTCTAGTGCATCCCATGATTCATACAGGGCAGGTTAGGTCTTCCTGTGCCACACACCACACACACACACACATACACACACAGCTTATCAACTTACTAACAAGAGATGCTGTAGCAAGCACTGGCTCCTTCACAACAAGACACTAAATTACGACACACACAAGCCCCATAACACACAGCAGTGTTTTAGCCTCCTTAGGAGAAAAAAAGAAAAAAAAAACACAAACGGAGATAAAATAAATCAGAATCCCCAGCCTGTCATGTTACCCGAGCACTTATAAATGAGACTACTTAACGGCAAAAATAACAAATGGCGTAAAGACTGTTGAGGAGGTGTTTGATGATAGATGGGCATCTCCGTATGTTTAACACATGAAAGCTCCCTCAGTTCGACTCGATGTGGAATATCACATAAACACTTTATAAACATGCAGCTGTAAGGATAATTATTTTGATTGCGGGCTCACACCAGACCTCTCTTCTCCTCCTCAACATCTGCTAGAAATATGGGGCTTTCTGGCTCCAGATCAGGTGGTTAAAACAGACACACACAAACACACACAGAGACTACCACACATACACACACACACCAACGCAAAAACACAAACAACGTTCATTTGTGTAAACTTTCAATTTTCCGGTGCGTTTACGGTTCCGCCCCTCTGCATGGTGACTCAGCGGAACGGTGAGGCGCTGCGGCTCCCCACAATGCACCTGCCAGGACGTGATCCAATCCACTTCTCTCCGGCAGAGGAGCGTGGGATACGGCGTAGGACTCCCTTGCCGCGGTTTAAGGCCTCAGGAGCCACACCGCGCACCCACTGACTCTCTGATGACATCATCCCCTGTGACCCTTCAGAGGCTTAAATACCCACGAGGTATTCCTTCCTGTTTTCCTTTTCTTTTTTTTTTCTTCTTTTTTTAGAAGAAGGGTTGGGTGGGGGGGGGGGGGGGGGGGGGGGTAGGTGTCAAAAGGGAGTTTGTAAAGGCATACTTAAATAGTGTCTGAGATGGGGATCGAGCCGCGACTGGCTCCTGCTCTCCCCCCTGAAGACGGGCTGTGACACGCCATTGATTCTGTCAGAGTGCAGCTCCACACCTCCACCTAATTGAGGGAGAGAGGACGCTTTTCTTGTGGGGGAATCTCTTCTTTGGCCGAGGGGAAAGGAGGGGGGGAGCGGGCATTGGGACTCTCCATATACAAACTGCCTGGAGCCCCCAGTGGCTCCTGCGGAGAGGCAGATAGTCTAGCGGCCCGCCAGGCCTACTGAGTCCCTCCGGTGTGTCCCCCCCCCTCCCCCCCCTCCCTCCCTCCGGTGTCCCCCCCCCCCCCCCCCCTCCGTTCCAACCCCAGCCCACATGTCCCAGCGGCACCTTTTTCCAATTTCACACAGCACTCGCCAGGACTCTCCCCTCTCCCGATGCATCTCTTGACACTTTTACATTAAAGCCACTGCTTGTCCCATGATTACTCTCTCCCGATCCCCCCTCCTCCTCCTCCTCCTCCTCCTCCTCCTCCTCCTCGCTTGTGGTAATGTGAGACGGGGGTCCATTTCTTCCTTCTTTCTTTTTTTCTTTCCTCCTAAAAAGTCTTTTCAGCACCTCAGATCAGCCATAAATAACTCCCACTACCCTGTCTGCCTTGATTTCATTAACAAGATAAGGGGGGCCATTTATTGTTTTTTACCCGAGCCTCAGTGTCTTTGGAGCTTAAGAGCATGAAGAAGCCAGGAGAAGGGAGTAAAGAGAGAGAAGAGGGTTTCTTTTTAACGTTCACCTGGAGGAGATCTCTTTATAGGAGACAATTTGCAAACTTGGGGAGCACATTTACTTTGACGTACTCGAGAGAGATAGAAACATCCTGAGAGGGGGGAACAAAGGAGAGCATTGCACCACGGAACAGGTATGCGTGCGCGTGTGTGTGTGTGTGTGTGTGTGTGTGTGTGTGTGTGTGTGTGTGTGTGTGTGTGTGTCAGGCAGCCTGCTGGAGGTAAACGTTGACATCTCTCATCGCACAGAGACACACAGACAAAAGGAGGATCACTGAACTCACTGCCTGTGCCCCTGAGGCCTGGCATTAGAAGGCTGTTTAAGACACGCTGCGTTTAATGTGTTTATTCAAAGCCCAGCTTTCAGATGGAGATAGGGGCCGGGGGGGTGGTGGGACTCCATAAACACCATAGGGGTCGAGCCAATGTACCCTCACACACATACACACACACACACACACACCACCCTCCCACCAAAATGCTTCTGCCTCTTCCCGGGCTCCCAGCATGCCTCTGCGCCGCCTGCCCCCTGCCATGGCGTGGGGCTTGCCCTGGGTTTGTGATGGTGTCGGGGGCATGCGAGTGAGGCTGCGGAGTACAACAGTATTTACTGATGCGCTTATCTTGTCCAGTGACAGGCAGAATCAATCAATCAGCGACTGGGGGCCCGGGCGGATGGGGCCAGGCATTCCAGGCACATCATCCCCTGCTCCCTCCCCAACCCTCTCCCTTCTCTTCTCTCCAGGCCTGGGAGAGAAAGAGAGTAAGATAGAGAGCGAGGAAGAGAGTGAGAGAGAGACAGATAGAGCGAAATAGAGAGAGATGGAGTGAGAGAGCGCGAGAAAGAGAGTGAGTGAGAGAGAGAGAAATAGAGAGAGATGGAGTGAGATAGAGAGCGAGAAAGAGAGCCAGAGAGAGAGGTGCCATCCAGAGCCAAATTTGATCAACACGCGCGTTCCCACTGTGCCAGAGCAATCTCCGATGAAGATGATATTACGTGGAAGTGAGCAAAGTGATAAAGACAGCAGCGAGATGAGGGGGAGAGAGCTCCAGGTGGAGAGCCCCCTCCTTGGAAGGCTCTTCTTAAAGAGACAGCGCGCCCTCTCGGAGAGCAGGAGGGGTAGGAGGCAGGGGGGAGGGTCCAGGTTTGTATGAACCTCATGATGAATCTGATGTCTAATCTAATCTAATCATCATCTCATTATGATTATGAGATGACTGCTAGCTCAACAAACCTTGCCAAACAAAGTCAGGTACTGATTTAAGCTAAACTTACATCTTAAAAAAAAACGTCATCTACCACAAACCACCTAAAGCATCACATGGATAGTGTGAGAGTGAAGAAAACACACTGACATGTACGCAACTTTTGAAATCCTACATAATTAGCATTCAGGGGTGAGGGTAAATAAATAGATGCCACGTCGACAGATAGGGGGGGGGCGTTAATTAAGAGCACCCATGGAGGTGTAAAACATTTGAAGAATAAACCTTGAGTGGTGTGCTTCTCTTCTGTTGCCCTAGAGTTATTGTACATTATTCAATCCAAAATACCATCTCTCCGATTCAAACTTTCTCTCTCTCTCTCTCTCTCTCTCTTTTTCTGCCTTTTAATGTTTAATAAGGCCCACGGCTATCTGTGGGCACAATTATTAGATATCCGCAGAGAGAAATTGAAAAATTAATCATACTCTCAATTTTGTACAACTCTTTGACGCGGAGAGTTAGGAAACGCTCGAGTCCCAGGGTCTGAGGACTTCTCCACATTCTCTAGACACCCAGAGCGCTTCTAATGATGCCTCCTCATGCAGGAAATAACAATGGCATTAATGGCATAATTAAGAGATTATTTACAAATGATATCACTGATCCTGGTGTATCACCGCTTGGATTAGGCTGTTGCATGCTGCAATAATTACGGTTCCTTTCTGACGGGGAAAACAAAACAAAACAAATAGGCGGCGTGTGAAATGATAATAATGAAGCAGAGTGATACGGGGAGATATTGTAACAGAGCGAGATATTGACAGGAAGTTATGTCGATTCCGTGCCGACGTCAGGGAAATCACCCTCTCCGTTGTCTTTTGTTTCTCTTCTCTGCTTCTCTTTGACACAGATACATACACACACACACACACACACACACACACACACACACACACACACACACACACACACACACAACACACGCAAAACAACACACACACACAAAGAATAATAGAGCCAGGAAGTGTACATTTGCATTGTCTGCATACATGCACACATGCAAACATGCAACACCTGGACACGGAGCACAGTAGAGCAAAAAAGCGGATTTTTTTTGTAGATAACTCAACATGCTAACAACACAACACTTAAACCCAGGCCAGCGACAGACACGTCTAGTCAATATCACAGAAGAACTAGGACCCATGGGAAGTGATTTTGCATCACGACACACTAATAGGATCGTCCCATTAAATAGCGTGTGTGGTGAGGTGGGTGTGGCGTGGTTACCTGTAGCTGTGCTATTCTGTCCCTCTGCAGACCCACACCCCCTCATTATGCCGCTGATCGTGGCGCTCTGGCTCCAATCACAGCAGACTGGTTGTAGTGTGTCCCCCCCCCCCCCCCCCCTCTCTCTGTCTTTCTAAACAACTCTTGTTTGAGACGTTCGTTCAGGAGCTGTGCTCTGCCGTCGTCCAGTCCCCTCCATCCGTACGCATGTCATCCGTCTCTAATCAGGCAGAAAATGGTCATAAATATTTCTTTCTGCTAGATTTCACATTCGCATTTCACACGGGGACATGATATTTTCACACACACAGACACACACACACACACACACACACACACACACAGACAGACAGACACACACCACCAGCCACTACGACATACCTCCAGGGAGCACCTAATGCAAAAAGCAGTTACTTATATTCAAGGCTCATGTTCCTTTGGGTAAAATGCAGAACATAAGAACATATTTTCTCATTCAAGACAGCATAGGGAGTGAGTAGGGGGAGAGAGAGAGAGAGAGAGAGAGAGCGAGAGAAAGAGGAAGGGAGGGAGAGAGAGGCAGCAGGGGAAGGAGAAAGGGGGGTTGGGGGTAGAAGAGGCATAAAGGCCTGTCTTATTTTCTGTGCCATTTGCTGGCTAGTGCTTCCACAGCCATCCTATTACATCATGTCAGAGATGGTAAACAACCAAATAACAACACGGCACTGAAGCCCACAGCAAGGCGGCAACACGCAGCCTTGTGTTCAAAGGCGGGGGGGGGGGGGTGTATCATTGGTGGAGGCTGGTTGTTCCCTTGCCTCACTCCACGCCACAAAACATTTGCTTTTGCATTGTCCGTGTAAATAATATATAACATCTGCTCATTCTTTTTTTCCCCTGCCGCCTTTTTTCCTTCATATTTTGTTTTGGTTATTTATTTATATTTGGAAAGGAATGACAAATGGCGGATGGGAATTTGTGCAGGCGGGTTGGCTGGCCCCGGTATTTATGGCAGCCGTCAGTCAGGGGAGGTTCGGCTGCCACGGCGTTTTATTTATGGCCACACATCTCGCCGTCATGGCCGCCACTGCCGCCGCGCATCATTCTCTAAATGGTACGCAACAACTCAATGGCCGCGCCACCGGGGCCGCGTTCTCTCCATCTCTCTTTAAAAGAGAGCGCAGGGTGCCTCTCTCTTCACAGCAGAGGTCATTATTAATCACGACACGCCGAGATGGAAAACCAAGTCAAACGACTAAAGTACATATGAGGCAGGCCTTTTTTTTTTTTTCTTTTACATTTTTACATCAATGGTTTGTATTCTGTTTATAGTTATATTTACTCTTGATGTATTCTGACATCACTAAAAAGCAGTCATAAAATGGACCCAGACTGACAGTTAGATGTCAAACATCACCTGTGTTGCATTAGCATGAAAACAGTGCCTCGGTAGATATATGACTGCACGGTTAAACGCAATGAGCTAAACAAACACACCGACATACAAACAGGCCATCAAGATAATAGTCACCAGGATACAAATACCTGCTGTCAAATATTTGCTGTGCTCCTCCCAGTATAAATGAGGAACACGGCCATTCAAATAACATGTGTTTGTGTGTGTGTGTGTGTGTGTGTTTGTGTGTGTATTTGTGTGTGTGTGTGTGTGTGTGTGTGTGTGTGTGTGTGTGGTGCTGCTCTGAGCCCAGGCACGACATGCATGGGGGGGGCAGAGAAGTCACACACTCCTCTCGGGGGGCTTGGCGGAGCCCCAGTAGCACGATAGCAAACAGCTGGGGGGTCGGGCTGAAAAACAGCTGGGGGGGGGGTCGGGCTTCTCTTGTTGTTGTGTGTGCCCCCTTTCAACACCGCGCCCACCCCCCCGGCCTTGGCAGTGCCGACGCAAAATTGTCGTTCAGTCTCTGGATCCCCCTGCCCAGTGGTCTGAGCCCTGATGCTGGCGAGTGAGCAGCGGCATCTGGGCTTGGCTGGCTTGGCGTGCCGCTCATGAATAAGAAATAAAACTGAAGCTCGGCTACAGCGTTTCTGCATTAGCTGCCTGCTTCATGTGCCACTGCAGACTCACCATCCCCCCATACACACACACACACTCACGCTTCTCCTCTCTAACACACACAGACACTCACACTTTCACACACACACACACACTTCTCCTCTCTAACACACACAAACACTCACACTCTCACACACACAGACACAGACAATCACACTCTCACACACACACACACACACACACACACAGACAATCACACTCACACACACACACACACAGACAATCACACTCTCACACACACACACACACACACACACAGACAATCACACTCTTACAGA
>NC_137908.1:8511945-8516945 GCF_963457725.1 Sprattus sprattus | reverse complement strand
GTGTCACACATGTTGCTGACAGGCAACACACACACACACACACACACACACACACACACACACACACACACACACACACACACACACACACACACTCATACACACACACACACACACACACACACACACACACACACACACACACACACACACACACAGACACACAGACACACACACACACACACACACACACACACACACACACACACAGTAAGTGGCCTGGACCACGTTACTGAAATCCAAACACAATATGTGTCTGTGTACTTTCTAAACCCCGCCATATGTACTCTCTAAATGGCTGGTGTAGTCTGCTGCTCCCAAAACACAATGACGCATGTGTGTGAAATATACTTTCAATCAACGTAACAGTTCCTGTGATATGTATTAAATAAATCAACAGCTAACAGCCTTCAAAAACAACAGCTTGAACAGGACAAAAAAACACTAAAGCTATTTGGGTGACTTCAAAAAGGAAGTATCTGGGTTGGGGTTTGTCTTCTAACCATTGGCGTTTGCTTTCTTCTTCCTTCCACCTAGGTAATGGAGCTCAGTATTTGACTGGCTAATTGAGATGTTTAAATCAAGCTTATGGTCTACTTCCCCCAAATTTGACTAGTCCCGAAGATGAATTCCCCTGTCAGTATCAAGATGATCAAACAGATTACAATTATTTTAGCCCCCGTCCTTATTAATGAGCACTGTCTTTCATGGTTATGTCCCCTAATAAGAATGGATGATATGCCAGCTCTAGGTTTGTTGTTCTCACCGATTCAAAGGGCCCTCATACATCTCTAAATTGAGGGGTAGAGCAAATACTAAATTGAGCTGTGCATGAGAAAAAAGGGCTTTTGAGTTGAACAACAACAAAAAAAATGAAAAAAAATACGTGTTCTTTGCACTGCTGTAGATGTACTGGTTTAGCAGTGAAGGACATCTATTAAAAGAAAAAACCTGGTTCTAATGGAAGTCAATGATGAGTGAGTCGGCAAATTGCTGACACGCATGTGTGTGTGTGTGTGTGTGTGCGTGTGTGTGTGTGTGTGTGTGTGTGCGTGTGCGTGTGCGTGTGCCCAGCCTGTGTGGACTGCATGAAACGGACGGGAGTGTTTTCTGAGGTTGCCTCATAATGTCAGGAGCACTGGGTCAATAGGAATACCGGGCATGTTTTACAGCCCAACTCTCCTCCATTGCTCCCATGATGGGGATCGTTTAACATAAAGGGAAAAGGATCCTCCTATTTATGCTGCCACCAATGCCATTTCAAAGGCACAACAGAGCCGGGCCTGAGAAGGGAATAAACTGTAAAGCTACTCCAGAGAAACTTCCCTACAGGAGCCGGTGGGGATGAGGGAAGGGGTTAATGCTGTGAGCTGATCCTTTTGTGAAATTTTTATATTCCATCCTGTACAGCGAGGCAAACTCAGGAAGATTCCTTTCCCTTTTTTACCCCTTTGGTGTCGAGTGACCATCCGTAATGTGATAGAATGCTTTCACTCTCTCTCTCTCCCTACTCTCTCTCTCTCTCTCCCTCTATCTCTCTTCGTCTCTCTTCTTCCCTCCTTCCCCCCTTTTTCACTCACTCTCCCTTTCTCCTCTGCCTCACATTCATCAAAGTTGTAACCCCTGTTGTCTTTGCAGAGCGAATCAGAATGTGCCCCTGGCAAAGAATGAAGGAAAAGTCAACAGGAATTAAGTTTCAGTGCAACTGTTTACTCAACTGTGGCCCGCAGTTATTGAAATTTTATCCACGGTTTTGTGTGACTACTGCAGTAATGAATTCAGTATGGCTGTGATTTTCTCACTGACGACATGCTCATTTTGAGCTGACTGGGGCACTGGCAGCGACGGAGGCGAGGGGGGGGTGAGAGGAAGGGGGGGGGGGGGGGGGGGGGTTGCAGGTCCTGGCAGGGCGGTGATGACACCATGGCAGTCCACACAGAGGCACACTTACCTTGCAGCATTCCCATTAAACCGTGCCTTTTTAAAAGCTGTTGGAGGAAGTTGGCCGTAGCCAATGTTTGTCCAGGCCCATTTGTGGTGAAATAACCTCTGGTTCGCACCAGAACGTTTATTGTTCAGGAGGTAAACGAGAGCCAACATCAGAACGCAACTGCTGCAGCCGACGCCGGCTTTTTCCTCTTTCTCTTTCAAACCTTGACCGGGGTCTCAAATAAAATTTTATTTTATGCATTTCATCAGAGGCGAATCATTTCCTTAGAACAGTGGGAGACATGTTTTCCATAACATACCAGTACTTCCCGTAGCGGAGAACTATTTTTCCAGAATCGCACTGCAATTTTCCCATTGTGTGTATATATGTATAAATATATACGTGTGTGTGTGTGTGTGTGTGTGTGTGTGTGTGGTGTGTGTGGTGTGTGTATTTCTTATCAGTTCATCGAATGAAGTGCTATGATGCAGCCCTGTCCTCTAGGCTCTTTATGAGCCAGTCACCCTCCATCAAACACAGCACAGCGGAAAAACATCAGACAGCAACAGAGTGAGAGAGACTCAGGGAGAGGGGGAAGAGAGAGAGAGAGAGAGAGAGAGAGAGGGAGGGAGAGAGAGAGAGGGAGGGAGAGAAAGAGAGAGTGCACAAGTCTGCGCCTCGCTCCTGAAGCATCTCTGACAACAAGCCCCCCCCCCCACCCCTCCATCATTGGTCCGGGGGCCCCAGATAGCACCCGACACGGTGATCTTTTCAGGGCCGCTGCCTTTAGAACGGCTGTCGCGCGTGGAACACATAACACTGACACCAACAGAAAGAGCTTGTCTGTTTGTCTCAGGACGCGCAATGGTGAAAATGTTGTGGGCTTCACTAATAATAAGGCCCCGGCGCAATTCACCGCGCATCAGTGAGTGGGCTGCGCCGGCAGGCAGGCATTAGCGCTGAGTGCCGGGCGTGTTTACAACCAGCCGGGAGAAGCTGCTGACGGGACGTCGGACGCCATGCGTCCCACAACTGTCCTCGCAATCGGATGGCACCTGAGCGTTCGAAAAGAAGATGGCCCGAGTGCCGGCATAAATATTTTACCGAAATGCAGATGCTGCATGCAAGGATAAACACATCCCGCAAACACATACACACACACATACACACAACCACACACACACACTCAAATCACAGGGAGAGCACTTCGATCTGTTTAAAAATGCAAAAATGCCTTCCAATATACATAAATAATAATAATAATGTGTTTATGTACTTTGGCGCGATGAAATATTTACAGGCACTTTACGGGGCGAAAGGGGAAATTTGGGGAAGCTGTTGACGTGTGCTAATAAAGACAGGTACGGGGGAGGGGTGGGGGGGTGGGGGGGTGGACCCGTGATGAGCTCAGGCCTACCTGCTGCTGCTGGAGACTCACGAGGTCAGCGGCGGTGATGTCTATCGAGGGCGTGGCACTTTTCGAGCGCACGTCTCTCACGCCGCTCTCCACTCCGCTCGTCGCTCCGTTCTGACTGGCGGGACCGTTGCTCGTCGCCTCTGTCCCAGATTCTTGCATCATGACTTAAAAACCTGAGAGACAGAGAGACAGAGAGAGAGAGAGAGAGAGAGAGAGAGAGAAAAAGACAGAGAGAGAGAGAGATGGGAGAGAAATTAAAAAGCAGCTGTTAAAACAAGCGAGCGGAGATGGCCGTGCGAGGCAACGGGGGCCAAACTGTAAACACGTGTCACTTCCTTCCCACACTCTTTCACTTTTTTCCCTCCTCCTCCTCCAGAACACCCTTTTTTCCATCTTTCTTTAGGTGCCCCGTCTGGTTTTTGTTTGCTGGCGCACTGACAGCGAGAGAGAGACACACACACACACACACACACACACACACACACACACACACACACACACACACAGAGACACACACACACACACACACAGAGACACACACACACACACACACACACACACAGAGACACACACACACAAACACACACACACACACACACACAGAGACACACACACTCAAACACTCTTTCTTTCAGCCACTCTTCTTCTTCCCCCTCCACAACCTGAGGAACAAACTGTTGCCTTAGTTTTGTCTTTCCAGCTCAGAGACTTTGCAGATGACACGTCAGTGGCGTAGCCTGGCGTGGCGTTGTGTGGTGTTGTGTGGCGTTGTGTGGCGTGGTAAAAGGTGCAGGCCTCAGCATGGGCATAGAGCTGCCGGTTCTGTTTGTGTTCCCCCTGCAAGCGCCCGGGCACGGGGAGGAAACCAGCGCACATCTGAGACGGGGGGAAGCCAACCCAGGCGAGGCGCGGCAGCACAAGCCCAAGAAAACACTCTCCCTCGCAAACAAAACACACGCTATTGAAATGGATATATTTACTCGCATGGTCCCAGAAGAACCGCGGCCCGATGGCTTTTTAATGGGAAGCAGGAGAGGAGGAGTTGGCCGGCAAAGCGGATCTCCGCCAGAGCCATCCATTTTAAAAAAGTTCCCTCTCGAAAAAAAAAAAAGAATGAAACAAAAAACAGAAAACCTTGAATCGTGTGTAAATTAACACCACCCTCAAGGGCCTGACATCAAAACTAGACACAGGCATTCGGAACATAATCCAGCCCCTGATATATTTCTGCCGCATCTATTTCTTGCACCGAAAAAAAACACCACCAACATGTTTTTGTTACCTCTGAAGACTTGGTGGTCCTCTGTCATTAAGTGCTCAGCATTGCTGGCCGGTCCAAAAGGATCCTATATTCTCCGTCCAAACCTACCAAACAATGACCACCAGCGAAACAGCGAGAGCCTCTGGCTCCAATACCAATCTAGGTGCCGAAAACCTTCGATCGGCGGGGAGCAGATTGATATCTTTTGGTGTTTTGTCAGAGGCCTGGGTGGTACGCCGCGTCCCGCCTCCCTATCGCAGGCCAGTTAAACCAAGTCAGGCAGAAGTAAATTAACTTGGCCGATTAATTATTTATATGAAGCAGAATAAACCCAGGGCCTGAGCATGGAAAGGGGCAATGGAGGGAGATGGAACGAGAAGGGGAAAAAAAGA
>NC_137908.1:8404445-8504445 GCF_963457725.1 Sprattus sprattus | reverse complement strand
GACAGAGGGAGGGAAAGAGAGAAAGAGGGAGGGAGAGGGAGAGAGAAAGAGAGAGGGGGCAATGGTGGGTTAAAAAGGAGGGGTGTGCGTCTTCCATTAAGCAGTTAAACTGAAGGTAAAGGGCACAGGGCTAAACAGTGAAAAGACCTTGTATGAATCTCGGGGGCGCTTTAATGGAATCCCGCTTTTAACAACTCTTTTTGGTTAAATACAGCCCGTGTCAGAAGGATGCGTCGCGCTCATAAAGCAGCGCAATGACAATGTACAGTGGCACGAACACAAGGACATAGTTCATCGTGACATTTTCTGCAATTCCCAGCTGATTAGGGTCATTATGGCTGGGCGCTGATTTATGCTGTCATTTCCTCTCACCGATCCTGCATCAATGAATCTTAATGAATTGGTAAATAAGGGTGAGGATTACACTCTGTGACACCGCAACATTCTTCACTCTCAGGGGGCCGAGATTTATGTAGCCAATTAGAGACGAACAGAGAAAATTGGCCGGCAAAAAAATAATATTCTTTATGGCGCAAAATGGAAACGCATTCTCGCTGAAGGGCAATTGTATTGTCAGTGTTAAGTCCATAAAATACGCCCCCCACCCCACACACACCACACCACACCACACCACACACACCACACCACACACTCCACACACACACACACACTCCACACACACACACACACACACACACTCCACATTTCTCCTTTACAACACAAAGGACTGCCATGATGTAAGAGCTGGACAAGCTTTTTAAAAAGAAGGAGACAAAAGAACAGGAGTAAAAAAAGAAGAAAAAAAAAATAAGTTTAGAATACGTGAAGCTGAATTCCGACATGCACACCTCTCTGTAATCATTCAGAGACCTTTGTGTTCACAGTAAACCTTTCATTGTCTGCTTTCCCCACAAATAAACCAGACACTATTCGGTTTGACTCCAAAAGACAGAGAGGGGGGACTTGGGGGAAATATTTTGTGGCCTTCACGAGTGATGCGGCGACTGAAATTGTTTAACGTCAGACCGGGGGGGGGGGGGGGGGGGGGTGGGGGGGCCGAGAGGTAACGGTTACAATACCGTGCAGATGCATTCAGGGGTGGGTTCAATCACTGTGACGAGGTAAAGGAAAAGTGGAGGGAACATATGCACCCCAAGCATCCCGTCACCATTAATCATGTCTCAAAAACAAAAGAAGCAGCCCTCCGACAGGACCGGCGATCACAGCACAACGTGCAGCAGTGATGGAGGGAGAGCGGGAGAGAGAGAGAGCAAGAAAGAAATAGAGCGAGAGAGGGAGAAAAAAAGCGCTCCGGCACAGTGCCACCAAAATACTCCTTTCACGTGCCACGTTACAACAGGAAGGATGTCAAATGACCAAACACAAACACGCACAGACACAAAGACACACACACACACACACACACACACACACACACACACAGACACAAAAGAAGAAAAAAAAACTCCATCCCAAAAGAAAACATGAAGCATTTGTACATCCAGCATCACAGGCGAGGAAGTTTCAAAAACAACACCTCTCCTTATTAATCCTCCACTTCTTAAAGAAACACTTAGTGGGATAATGAGGCCCTTTATGCGTTACATATTATGAATAGCTGATTTGAAGAGTGGAAGCAGACTCTCCACATCAAAAGGCCTGGCACTGCTATTAGGCATGAGGCTGAAAAAGAGAAAGAGAGAAGGTAGTAGAGAGAAAGAGAGAAAGAGAGCGAAAGAGATCTAGAGAGAGAGGGGGGGGGGAAGAGAGAGAGAGAGAAAAGGTGAGAGGAGTAGAGATGGAGAGAGTGAGGTAGTGAGAGAGATGGGGGGAGTAGAGAGAAAGAGAGAGAGAAAAAGAGCTAGAGAGAGAGGGGGGGGCAAGAGAGAGAGAGAAAAGGTGAGTGGAGTAGAGATGGAGAGAGTGAGGTAGTGAGAGAGATGGGGGGAGTAGAGAGAAAGAGAGAGAGAAAAAGAGCTAGAGAGAGAGGGAGGGGCAAGAGAGAGAGAGAAAAGGTGAGTGGAGTAGAGATGGAGAGAGGGAGGTAGTGAGAGAGATGGGGGGAGTAGAGAGAAAGAGAGAGAGAAAAAGAGCTAGAGAGAGAGGGGGGGGGCAAGAGAGAGAGAGAAAGAAAAGGTGAGTGGAGTAGAGATGGAGAGAGGGAGGTAGTGAGAGAGACGGGGGGAGTAGAGAGAAAGAGAGAGAGAAAAAGAGCTAGAGAGAGAGGGGGGGGGCAAGAGAGAGAGAGAAAGAAAAGGTGAGTGGAGTAGAGATGGAGAGAGGGAGGTAGTGAGAGAGACGGGGGGAGTAGAGAGAAAGAGAGAGAGAAAAAGAGCTAGAGAGAGAGGGGGGGGGGCAAGAGAGAGAGAGAAAGAAGAGGTGAGTGGAGTAGAGATGGAGAGAGGGAGGTAGTGAGAGACGGGGGGGAGTAGAGACATGGAATGAAGGAGGGAGAGAAACAGAGAGAGAGAGAGACAGTGTGTAAAGGAGTGGAAAATGAGAAGCGAGGCAGCAGCACAGGGAAAGGGGCTTAATTTACTGGCATGTACGGTATGCAAATGAGATTACTCTCTGCTTAACTGCATCATTTATGTCCATAATAACGGCATCATCATTACGGGGCTCAAATTAAATTACACCCTAATTAGCATATCAAAGTGATTGGTTAAAGTTTAAAACAAATACCCAATTTTGTTAATGAACAGCTGTAATCACCATGTACACTCCGACGAGAAGCATCCAAAACAAATATGTGGTTTAGAGAGGGGAAGAGAGAGATCCATGTCCCCTGCGACAGGTCGGATGTGTGGCAGGGTGCTTGGTGGATCCATGGGCGGGGTGTGTGTGTGTTTCTGTGTGTGTGTGTGTGTGTGTGGGGGGGGGGGGGGAAGGGGGGGGGGGCGGCGGTTAAGACTTTACCTGGCAGGCTCAGTCGGCACACTCACGTTCCATTTCCCAAACTCTCCATGATCAAAGATCCCAATTTCCCACACTTGCCACTTTGGGAACTCATCAATAACACACACACACACTAATCACTTCACGCCTGATTCGGAGAGAGTGAAGGAGAGCAACAGAGGCGGAGTGGGAGAGAGGAGAGAGGAGGAGAGAGTGGAGAGAGAGAGGAGAGAGAGATAGTGGAAAGGAGGGAGGAGGGGTAGTGGGGAAAAGAGAGAGACAGACAGACGGACAGACAGGGAGATGTGGCTGGTGGCTTAAAAACTTCCCGCTTTTATTTTGGGGATAAAAACCCACCTCAATGATTTGGGTGCGTTAGATCAGACCTACCCTTGCCTGTCCCACGGGGGCTTGGGCTGAGTGGGGGGGGGGGGGGGGGGGGGGGGTTAAAAGCCCCTCCTCAACGGGGCTTGTCCCACTCCTGTCCCTCACCCCCACCCCCACACCTAATCACACACACCTTATTTATGTGTCCATGTCTGGAGGCAAAAGTCAGCCTGTGTGCCATATCTCCTCTGTTTGATTCACCACTTTTATTCCTGCATGTCGCCCGTTATTGATTTAATTCAGAATTTACGATGCACTACACGACTCTCAAAGTGATATCTGAGGCCTTAAGTTTCAATCATTAAAGACACCCTTACCACTCTCTCTCTCTTTCTCTCTCTCTTCCCCCCTTTTCCTCTTTTTAGATTTTACTCCTTTGTCCTTTTTGTGCCCCCCACCCCCCCTTCACCGTCCTCCTCCTCCTCACCCCCCTCACCAAAAAAGGCACGCCGATGCACATCATCAGAAGCTAACTCTTCACCATTTTTGAAAAAAAAAAAAAAAAAAAGAAGTGGCTTTTTTTTTTATTATTATTATTTCATTCATTGAGGAATCCATTAAAGGCAGTGGTCCTAAGAAGTATGTAAATGACGTGCCTTTCAAAAGGTAGAGCCAGGGCTAATCCACTCCATCAGCTAATGACGCCGCTCATTACATGCAGAGGGGGCCGGCTAATGAAAGCGCTGCTCTCCGCGCTCCCCCTCCCCCCTCCCCCCACCCTCTCTCTCCCGGCACAAATCCCTATGAAATGCTAATATCTCACTTCTAATTAAAGGATACCAAGTCCAAATGCACCTTCATGGCCGGTAGCCGGCAACATACTTTTTTTTTTCTTTCTTCTTCTTTTTTTTTTAACCAGTACACTACACCCTATGATGAGGCCGAGCAACATTCCATTAATTCATATTTAATACCAGCAGCGCTTGCTTGCCATGCATTCCTGCTTGTATGCTGCCTTTCATTTTCCTGGGTCGCTGTTTTTATTCCCTTATTCCCTTACTGCAGGGTTATTATCATAGGCTGTGATACGACACAGTTTGAGTGCAAGCATATGCAAACATACACGCGCACGCGCACGCGCACATGCACACGCACGCGCACGTGCACGCGCACACGCACACGCACACGCACACGCACACGCACAGGCAAGTGATCACCCTGTGCCAAGAGGGAGCATGGGCCAAAACAGAAGAATAGGGAATGAGCCAGTATGGCCTTTCCACCTGTACACATTTACAGTGTTTACACACGCCTGGCAGTAAATATGTTTACAACCACAACGTGACGCTGCCATTCGCAGAAATTGACCTTGAAGTCAGCAAACAACCTCCTCACAAAGTTCATTAACTGCAGATATGGAACACTGTAGCCTCCGTCACCTGGATTAAAAAAAAAATAAACCTGCCCTGCTTTCATAGTCCTTTGAACGTATCTCATAACTTTTTTGCAGAAACGACAATAGCAATAATTGCAAGGAAGACATCCAATGCCTTTTTTTTTTTGTTATTTCTTGTTTTACTTCTCATCATTCAATGCAGTGTGGGTCAAAAGAATACCTACACAATATCAAGAGAAGGTGGGTAAAACCAACAAGACGTCTAACCTGCAATACCGTCATGACTTTATTATTTAAAAAAAAACAGTACACATAAGATACAGTACACACCCATACATTGCCAGGAACAAGAGACCTGGCTCAATGCCCCGACCAAACCCCACCACCAACCCCCACCCCACGTTCCCCCTGAGGCCCACTACAATAACTCAAGCACTAATATCCCACACACTCACACAGTGTCGTGTTATCCCAATTATACCGATGCACTGCAATCAAGCGCTATGAGCATAGTGACAGGGGAGGAAAAAAAAAAGTCATTGTTAGTTAAATATAACGTGAGAGCACCTAAACATCGTTAACAAGTGAGCTAAATAATTGCAAGCAGGTGTGTGAGCTTGACATGCTAGAATAACATTGTTTCACTGCGATACAAAAGGCCAAGATTGATTCTACATGTGTATAGTCTGGAGATCAATCTGAGGCAACCATCTCATTCGCCAACATTAAGCCTGTTTAGTCTTCATTGCCATTTTACCAAGCACTAAACCTGCCAGGGTGTATTTAAATGAATGACACATGAACAGATACGTCCACAGACATATATGCCAAATACAGCAGACACACTTCCCAACAGCCTCTCCATCCCCAACAGGCCCAAAGCTTTCATACGTGTGGCGTTTATTAAGCCATCTGATATCTTCACCCAGGCCTAAACACATGAGAGTTGACCTTCCGCATTCCATGAGGTCAAAGGTCCAGCTGGGGACGATAGGCACAGGGCAGCCAGCATGCTCATGGGGATTTTAGGAGAGGGGTGAGGCTACTCCTGTCGACACATCCTCATCCCCATCCCAAAACAAACAGGACAGGCGCAAGAAGAAACTTACACACACATGTTTTTTTTTTTTCAAAATGGAATGATTCCAATTCATACCATGTGCTACGAATCAATTTTTAAAAGACATTTTCCAATAAACTCCAAAACCAATAACTGTATTGTTTTACTTTTTTTTATCGACTTCATCAGTGCTGGCAGAAAATCTATTATTGATAAGATCCTGTGTTGAAATGTTGGTGCCAGTTGAGGCACTGTAATTGCACTGTAATTACACTGTGTACCATGGCACTGTGTTCCAAAAGGGGGTCCAGGGTGCAGTGACAGACAGGTTATGCCTTATGAAGCAGGGGTCTCTACACACACACACACACACACACACACACACACTCCATCTAGTGTCACATACCATTAAACAAGGCTGACAGACAGATCAGACAGCCCACCAAACAACCTCCACACACACACACACACACACACACACACACACACACACACACACACACACACACACACACACACACACACACACACACACACACACACACACACACACACACACACACACACACACACACACACACACACACACACACACACACACACACAAACGGATTGATTGATAGAGATGGAGAGGAAAGTGTTTGTGTGTGGCAAGGGAGAGGGAGACAACAGGAAGGCGAATACGAGAGAGGCCTCAAAGATAAAGAGGAAGAAGCGAGACAGAGAAGCAGACAGATAGAAACAGAGAAACACAAACACAGTAAGTGACAGAGAATGTGGTCGCAGACAAACACTGAGCCAGACAAATACACATCAAGAGAACCAGACAGAGAGTCGAGAGGGTTTTTTTATCTCAATGCTTTAGCAAGTCACACAGCGAGCAGTATACAGAGAGAGAGAGAGGGAGAGAGACAAAGAGAGAGACAGACACAGACAGACGGACACAGACAGAGAGACAGAGAGAGAGAGAGAGAGAGAGACAGACAGACACAGGCAGACAGACACAGACAGAGAGACAGAGAGACAGAGAGAGAGAGAGAGAGAGAGACAGACAGACAGACACAGACAGACAGAGAGACAGACAGACATAGACAGAGAGAGAGAGAGATAGAGAGAGAGAGAAAGTAGCATATATGAAGAAAGAGAGAGAAAAAGAGCCAGAGAGACTGGCAAATGAAAGTCAGAGATATGAAGCTATAAGGCTGGAGCGGTAAAGCGCTCATGTGAATACCTCCTGGAGGCCGGGGGCAGATACCTCCTGGAGGCCGGGGGCAGGCAGTATGGCGGCCTGTGGGCCCTGGCTGCTGCTGTGAACACTGGGCCTTTTTTTACAGAGCTGTGGCATTTGTTTCTTATTGTCTAAGTGGCCGTTAAAAGCTGTACCCTGAGCGGGCCTCTCGTCTCTACTCCGGGCCGGGCAGCTTTCACAGGGAGGTAACCATATTAGGACGTGCATGGTAAAGTAAACAATAACATAGTTGCAATGAAATGGAAATTTTTCAGCTAATGGTGTTTGTCATTCCTGTTTTCGGCCCTCTGTACAGCTTGCCGCTTTCTTTTTTTCACTCCCATAAGCCAGAGCAGGAGGGCAAGAGAGACAGAGAGAGGGGGGGGGGGGTTGAGAGAGAGAGAGAAATGGAGGGAGTGAAAGAGAGATACAGAGAGGCTGTTTACGCAAAACAACACAAGGAGCCAAGACTTGAATCGGCACAAACTTGCAGATAAATAAATACGCCTTCAAAATACTTGTTCTTTTTTTAAGCTTGTTCGCTGATACTTTAAATAAACTCCCGTTCAAAATAACAAAGAGATGCCCTTTTTTACCCCTCTTTAAAGATAGAGTTCAGCTTTGCGTGCATCTTTTTTCCGACGATAATTCAACAGTCGGATTCATTAGCCCATTCCAAAAAGAGGCAGAAAGGCGGGAGGGAGGACTCATTGCAGCAATGTATGAAGTGTTTTTGAGGGGACACGTGACGGAACGGTGCAGTTGGCCAACTCCAAAGTTTAATTTCCCCCCCCAAAAAAACAGGCCCTATTGCTTGGCTGAGTCTGAGGACTTCATCTCTCTCTTATTCAAACTGCGTTTATTTGACGTGATGTGAATAACCAGGAAATGTTTGACAAGGCATAGCGCGGTGACTGAGACTTTGTCTATGTCTATGTCTTGATGGAAGTTTTTCGAAGAGAGTGGTCTTGTGTCTGCCCCTGGACAGCTGTAATGCTGAGGCAGGAGCACCCTGACGCAGTTACTATAATTATGATTTACCCCTCCTTAAAAGTAACAAATATTTTCAAATATATTTTACGAACTAGGCCTCTACATGCTTGAGAGGGGGAGTCTCTCTGCATCCTTTTGACATCATCTAGTCAAGACGGAAAATAAACTAACTTAAAAAACACACAACCGAAGTCTACCTTAACTGATCAACTCACAACTCATCTATGTCTCCTGATCAATTATACCTTAGAAGAATCACGTTTAACTTCACCCTTCGCAAAGTGTACAAATCTCCCTTTAAAAATGTAACTTCTTGTGCATCATCTATGCGAGAGCCTCTCACTGTCCTCATATAGCAGTGAGTGCCCCAAACCAACCAGCACCCCCACCCCCCCACCCCCCTCCACCAATATCCGCACTCCTGCTCAAGCTCTCAGGTCTAAAAATGCGAGCTGTTTATTTACATAACGCGAAAGCCCATTCCATTAAGTAGCCTCACCAGGTGTTTCGTCCGTAAAAGGGATTTGTTTCCTCAAATAAATGGCGAGGCAAAAGCACTGCCAAAATGATATTGACCATGAAGAGAATTCCACAAACATCAAATATGTAAAAATAAACTCCGAGCCTAATGACTCAACACAGTTTTTTTTTTTTTTTTTTTCATTTGGGCTTTCCAACTATTTTCCACTGAGATTAAGATGCAAAAAAAAGAGAGAAAGAATTTTAAGAAGTGAAATGAAGTATAGAATCAAAAGTGGTCTGTACCTTTTTTTTTTTCTAAACGCTTGAGTTCCGTCATGAAAATGCCTCACTGAAGAATACAATGCCAGGGAGGAAAAGACAAGCACACGTGCATAGTATCTATCAAGTATCTAGATCTATTCTGACACCTAAAGCCACTACCCGTGTTCAGTTGAAATAATCCAGTCATTACACAGTCTGACATCCAACCAACCTCCGAACTGTGATGTATGCCATTGACAGCTTTCTTTTCCTCACTGTAAATGACATGTCTGCTTGGTAGTGGAGCTGCCTTAGGGCTTTCACTCTTGTCACTCAAACCCAACACTCAACACTCTCGTCACTTCTCTGACAGCTACACTGCCACAGAAGACGGCGGTAAAGGCAAGAACACTTAACTCAAAAGAAAATGAGCACACTTTTGACTGACAGTGCTATTGTAGCTATATGCCAGATGAAGAAGAAAACTGTAAATTGAATATAAATAAAGTCGTGTTCAGTCAATATGTAAACACAATCGGTCGAAAAGAATAATGAGGGTATACCGTTCCTTTACCAAGACATCCAATAGCTGAATGGAGGCTATGGAGGCCCTTTGTTGGTGTGTGCGCCTCCTCTCAGACTAGCCTGCATTAGCCATCAGATAAGCAGAGGGGGGACAGAGACAGGTGAGAGGGCTTAGTGTGGGAGCTCCTACCATAACCTCCGATCAAGATCTCACAGGCAGATAGCAGCCTGGGTGGCGCTCTCCTGGGCTGTTTTCTTTAGCCGATGGCATCATAAACCAAACACTTTTTTTTCATGGGGGGGGGGGGGGGGGGGGGGTTGTATACATAAATCAAGAAAGCAACGGAAGCCCTCAGCAAACGTCCCACTCGTTGCATTTCATGGCAAGCAATGCTCAGGTTGAGAGGAAAGGGAGTGAGGGAGGGAGGGAGGGAGGGAGGGAGGGGGGGAGGGAGTGAGGGAGAGCGAGCACACTATGGAAGTTACAGTGCATGAAAATCGTGGTGGCCAAAGTGCTGGTGGCAGAAACATTTAACTTTCTTGTTAGCAATCTCCCCTGCGCGGCACTTAAGCGACAGCAAGTTGTTTATTATGTTCTGCACTGGGCAAAAAGCGATTAAGGCAACTCACAAGAATCAAAGTGTTACAAATGCATGGAAACACAGCCAGCTGTAAATGCCATGGAATTAGAAGCTTACCAAAACCCCCTAATACTAATACATAGCAATTTTTCAGCCTGATGCTGATATAAAGAAATTACTTTTTTTAGTAGGCAATAAAACGCCCTCAGATGAAATATTTCACGGAGGTTGAGGGGAGGAAGAGGCCGCAAACGTACAGCTATATGCAACCTCCCTTTTAGCTCTTGCAACGCATGAATGTGCTTGTTTGTGTCTAATACCACTGTAAAATGCAGATCAACAGAAGTCACTTAAACAGCTCGGGGTAAAAAAATCATCTCTGCTATGATCTTCTGAGGCATTCTAATTCACTTCATGCTGCTTCCAGTCAGCGGCCGACTGTTCTTGTGATAGTGTGTTTATTCGCCTCTGTTGTACGGCTTGAGGGAAATTTCAATCTGGCTTTAAAAAGAGTTGGGGGAGAGCTCCGCTGTGTACCGAAGTGGTCGAGAAAAGGGCTGAAGAAGTTGATGAGGCACATAAAGAGAGTGCTGGCATCATGGGGTCGAGTCGAAGCACATCAGAATGTGGAGCGGCCAAGCTGGGCAGGGAAAGCAAAACCGGGCAGGCCTACCCTTCACCCACCCCCTCCAACACACAGAGACAGACACAGACCCCCCCCCCCCCCATAAAAAACCCACTACACTCAACACTAACAAGTTAGTCTGGATCACAGCTACGCTATCTGGCTAAGCGCCATCCTAAACGCAATCAAACCCTCTTTTAGGCTTATTTTCCTCTTAATCCCTAAACAAACAAAGCAAGGGGAACATGTGCATGCCTGTGCACGCACCCCACATACTCACAAACACACACATATACACACACATATACACACACACACACACACACACACACACACACACACACACACACACACACACACACACACACACACACACACACACACACACACACACACACACACACACACACACACACACACACACACACACACACACACACACACACACAGCCGTACAAAGAGAGTGCAACGACCAGGCCTGCACACTCTCACATTTAAACTACATCACACTTCAGACTGGCTTTACGCGGGGAAGCAACGTTAATCCCGTAAGCTGCCACAGGGATTTCTGCATTAGAGATGCAATCAAAATCGCATTGGAAAGTTGTGTCAATGATTAGGCTGATTTTGGCACATTAACATTAATTACACAATCACTTGAGCGCTCTCAGGCCCCATCGCGCATCTGGAGGAGGCAGCTGCGGCACGCGGGAGAAGCTGCTTTGTTGAGAGTATGCAGAGAATGTGTTTCAAGATAAATAACAAATCCGTTGTTTCACCGCCATCTCACCCACCCACCCACCCACCCACCCCTTTCTCTCCTTTGCGTTCTTTCCATGTAAACTAGACAAGACAGAATTCCACCCGAGCGGTGAGGGGTTAGCGTGTTAGCATGACTCTGACTTCGTCCACCGAAAAAAAGAGAGAGAGAGATAGAGATAGAGATAGGGAGAGATAGGGGGGGGAGAGAGAGAGAGAGAGAGAGAGAGAGAGAGAGAGAGAGAGATTGGGAGGACATGAAACCTCGCCAGCCACACGGAGCGTATACATGTAGTGATTTATGATGCTCGTCTTAACCCAACAAAAGAAGCTCCTTCGCCTGCTATCGCTGGCCCCAACGGCCTTCGGCGAGGCATATTGTCTTTGCCTGTGTTGGGGAAGAACACAAAAGGGCCTTGTATGCTAATACCACTCTCTCTGTCAGGTAGGGTGGAGCTCACAATTAAGAGGGCTTTACCGCTGCTGCAGATGTGGGCGCCAAAAATGGGCAGTGAGTGTACATGAGTGTGAGTGTGTGTGTGTGTGTGTGTGTGTGTGTGTGTGTGTGTGTGTGTGTGTGTGTGTGTGTCGAGGACAGACCTCAACTCATTCATGGATTGCATCTCGCCACCTCCAAAAGAACAGGAAGTGAGGCACTGATATGTAATAGAGTCCTACATGAGAGGCTAAGTGAGGATCAGGCCATGTGACCAGGTGTGTGTGTGTGTGTGTGTGTGTGTGTGTGTGTGTGTCCCATAGAAAAGCTGGATGTGTTTAAAGAGTCTGAACAGTTCTCAATTTCTGCTTATGATGCTCATATGCCTGAAACCGTGTATTAAGACCTACTGTTTGGCCAACAGAGTGTTAGTGTGTACCAATATTTTCCGTGCTAAATTGTCACAATAAATTACAATGTCAATGTGGAAGAGTCATTTAAACTTTTCAGGGGCAGCAAACCTTGAAAGAGGCAAAATTATATTCTCAGCTGGCTAGACATTCACAAACTGAACAAATCCAGTTATTCTCAAGCATTTCAATGCAACACACATAGCACACCAATGGCTCTCTAATGGGTAACT
Source organism: Sprattus sprattus (assembly GCF_963457725.1). Taxonomy (NCBI): domain Eukaryota; kingdom Metazoa; phylum Chordata; class Actinopteri; order Clupeiformes; family Clupeidae; genus Sprattus; species Sprattus sprattus. Next base: position 8,492,251 of record NC_137908.1, on the reverse strand, counting down.
GTTGAATGTTTACCTTCTCCAAGGACTGCCTTGTTTAAAGCAATCTTCAGTCTCAGCTTGACAAGTTCAGCCTCCTCGCCCTGCAAACAACAGACACAGAAATTAGCAGAGCTAATTAAATAATCACTGGCACTGTCTGCAATATTCTCTTCTAAATATGTGGTACAGCAGTACTTTAAATTGGGGAGGGGGGGGGGGGGGGGGCACTCAAACAGGTTTCCTAGCCAGCCGTTAAAGCCATCCTGAGACTTAATCATGGACATATGAGACACTGATTCAGCATAACCTGGTTGTACCATTCAGCAGGTGTTCTTCCTGAACAGTAATTTGTAACAGTGCCTTCACGGAACTAATGTGTGCCAAGCCTTTCAGAGCCTGAAGTTGTTACAGGGAGGAGGACAACAACAGGGAAACCTTTTCAGAAAACCAGAGCTATTACGAGTGGAGCTAGCCAACAGTAGCAGGGCAGCAGTGCGTAGCAGTAGCAGCAGTCGTAGGCTATGAGGACGCACCAGAGCATGAGAAGACAAATTCTCTCCCAGAACAGCAGAGGAGGTGTGGCCGAGCCGGGAGAGAAGCTGACCAGGGAGAGAAGCTGACCAGAGAGAGAGAGCGAGAGCGAGAGAGAGAGAGAGAGAGAGAATGCTGCCTGAGCAAACAGAGGCAACAAACATGGCTGGAGTGACTGAATGTAGAATAGAACATAGAACGTAGAACACTGGCTACGCTCCTCGGAGTAAACAAAGCAGTGGCACATATCTGAGGCTGATGATATTCAGGCTGTGCTGAGGACGGCACTTTCATTCCCTCTCACCGCGGGCCTGTTTAGAGAAGAGTTGGGCGCTGGGGTATTGTTGGAAGGGGTCAAGGGTGCTCCATTAGTCCAACCTAACACTGTGTGGACTACTGTAAAACCACAACTCCCGACACACACACACACACACACACACACACACTCACACCTCACACTCACACTAAAGAACTGGAATAGGAAAAAATAACCTAAACCTTGTTTTTATGGTAAACAGAAGAGTGCCAATATGGCAATATCTCACCTGCATTTGAATAAAAGCATTAGAGTGTAGCCAAAATATGCACATCACCGTTCTCACGCTGCTCCTCCGTGAGTTTTTTTTTCCCTCTTTTGTTGCATTTTTTTGACAGTCAAAATTGTGGCCATCCTCCTCAGCAGGCTGTGAGCCTTTATCTACAGCTCAATATCACACAAGGCACTGGAAAAAACCCATCAAGCACGTGAGGGAACTCTTCTGAATGAATTATGTATTAAACGCCCTTGTTGAGAGGGCAGTGGTCAGTATTATAGTTTGACTCGACATGGAGAGCCCTTCCTTCCAAACACATATGCAATCACACACACTCACACACACACACACACACACACAAACACACAAAGGAAGCCGACAAAAACGGCAGTTTTCCTATTATTCACATTCATTAGCCTCCAATTAACATATCATCAATGCCACCATAAATCAATAGTGACTGGTGACAAATGACAAATATTTTCATTTTAAACAACTAAACATCATTAATTCAAATCACCTGCAAAAGCGCCTTGGGAGCTAAATGAGTTTACCCAAAAAATGCAGCACATCCATTTAGATAAATGCCTTGCATCTCTAATGAGGGGAAGCATTTGCATCAGTCGCAGTGGAGAAGGAGGAGGAGGAGGAGGAGGAGGAGGTGGTGGTAGTGGGGGGGGTGGGGAGTAGGAGGGTGAACAAGGAAAAGAATGGAAGAAAACAACAGCACTGGGACATAACAGCTGCACAGATCTCTTCCAGTTTTGTAATGCATGTCTTGTAATACCTAAATAGATAATTGTCTCCATTTCAAAGCTCCATATCAGTGAGGCAGCGCTGCTTAAAGCAGTGGGGGCTCAGGGAGCGTTCGGGGCGAGTAAATAAGCCCCCGCTGACACGTCCTGCTGGGGACCCGCACATTCTGGCACGGCCGTTCTGAAGGAGCAAAATGAGGCCTAGCTGCGATGATTACCCAGAAGTCTGTGGGAGAGAGTGTGTCAAAATGCAACAATTACGAAAGACTAAAAAAAAAAAGGGGAAAGATTTTTTTTTTTTTTTTTTAAACAAGAAAAAGTAGGGGGAGTTTCCTTGCTGGTTGCCATGCTACCAGCTGCTTTGAATGCGTGTGTGTGTGTGTGGGAGGGATGAGACAGGAGGCGGCCATCTTGGTTTTCATCCTTAATGATACGCCATGAGAGTGACAGGAGAACGTGTGCCAGCTCACCTGCCAATGAGCTTTTGAAAAACCTGGCCAATCCAAGCCATAACTTGGGTAACATATGAAATGGAGAAAACCAGGATATATACCTTCATTCCGACATCTCATTATACTGAATTCCAAACCCGCTGTGATATTAATTACGTGAGAAAAAAAGGTGATGATTTCGACAGAAGTTGTTACTTGACAGACCTCACAGTTTGGAGCAAGAATACCCAATGTGATGAGCCCTTAATGGCTGACAATGAATCAAACTGTTGAAGCGCTAGCAAAAAAAAGAGGCTACACCCACAGAAATTATCAACTGATATATTCCTGCCATTTTTTTTTCCCTCCTCCATCATTTCATAAAACCGTGGGTGCTTGCAGACCGAATACACACGCAGCAATTGTCTCATTTTAAAACAAAAAAACCCTCAAGAGGCTTCCCCCCCCACCCCCCCACCCCCCACATAGGAGGTCAGCTCTCCGCTGTGGCGTCCTCTCACGCACCACCCGTGCTCGCCGAGGACTCCCGGTTTTTTTTTTTTTTGTCTGAGGGATCACACGCGCAAAAATATGAATTAATACTCTGCTGAAACGCATCCAATCCCAACAAAAGGCACACATCCACTCTGGACGCCTCTTCAACACGTCTAATGGACAAGCTCTTTACTCACTTCACACTGATCTGACGAGAAGAATGGAGGAAAAAAAACGGAAGAGGCCCATGAATATTTACCACAAAAGTAAAGTTATTCCATTAATTACCAGCCAGCGTGCTTCATACAATATTGGTGGCTACTACTGCGGCGGCCCCGCTAATGAACTTTCACACATCATTACCATATTAATTAGCGCGCGACTCAACGGCTGTCAATAGGACATGCCTTGGGTTTTTTCCTCCTGTGTCCTTAAAGTCAGTACACAATGCAGGGGTACTCAACAGTGGTGTCTTTGCGTTTGTGCTTACTATGTTGGCAGCCTTCACACTTTAGGCATTTATCATGGTATGTTGTTGTATAGAAAGCAAGGAGGGTGAGAATATATACACACACAATTACACACAGACATGAACACACACACACACACACACACACACACACACACACACACACACACACACACACACACACACACACACACACACACACACACACACACACACACACACCCACAGAGACACACACACAAAGACAAACGCACACACACACACACACACACACACACACACACACACACACACACACACACACACACACACACACACACACACACACACACACACACACACACACACACACACACACACACACACACACACACACCCACAGAGACACACACACACACAACAGGGGAATTCATTTTCAGGTTTCAGGAAAAGTGCAAGGAAGTGAACATTTTATTAAGGCCTTGAACACATGGGCATGGGTGTAAACGATTGGCTGGGATCACACAGTGATATCTATATTCAGTCCGTTTGTGTTTGTGTTAAGGGTGTGTGCAAAAGAGATTTTTTCCAAGTTACTGTCTGCGTCCTGAAATACAGGAAAATCGAATGCGTGACTCGCTCAAACACAAACCCAGCTGTTTACGGACAGCCTGACAAAAGGGCTGACTCCAAAACTTTAGAGAGCTTTGCTTTATTAAGACGGCCTCTCGTTCAAATGAAATACATAAATCAAACAACGGCTCATAAAACTACTTTTAAAAAAAAAAGAGCAATACCCCCACCCCGCACTGATAAAAAAAAAAAAAAAACTGGCAGGGGTCTGACATTATGAAGTACACCCACACAAAACTGTAAACAATAGCACGTTTGAAAAAAAAAAAAAATGAAAAGAAAGAAAGAGAGAAAAAACACAAACAGGCGCCAATTAAAGGCAACTTCTCTCAGTCCCTGCTCTGCCGTGGAGATCTGTGAGGCTGAGAAAAAGGGTGAGGGGGGGGGGGGGGGGGGGGGGGGGGGGGGGGGGGGGGGGGGAGCGGGCAGTCTGCTGAATGTCAGCCTGTCTGATCCTGGAGATTTTTTGGACCTGCCCTCACGTTCTGCTGAGCTAAGAACAAAGTACACAAGAGTCCACACAGGGAGCTTTGCCTCCTTAATACCAAGGAAGTGGAATTTCACTCCAAACCCAAAACAAACAAGGCAGTGCATTTCTTAACACTATTTAAATGGGAACAGGCTACAGTGTTGCCTGGGGCAACTAAAAAAAAAAAAAAAGAATGGCTTCAACTTGCCTTTCATTCGAATTCCAGTGAAGAAATCCTGAAGACATAATACAACATTTAAAACTGTGTAACAGAACGCACTGTTTTCAGATTTCCAATCTGAATTACATTTACTCAATCAAATGTTCTAAATCAAAAACAGAAAAGGTACGCTGACTATAGCCCTGGTGAAAACTGTTCCAAACCAAAAACCTACTGACCACAAGAACATAGACACAGCATACGGCGCAAAAGTACGACCACATGGTGAACGCAAAAAAAAAAAAAAAAAAAAAAACATTTCTAGCAAAATTATGCAATGCTATTTTTATGGCCAACTCCTTTTCCACCCTGTCAAACAGGAGGACTGTCCATTCTCTCCAGCGAGATCCCGTTTCCACCTCCTCTAGTCTCCATGGCAGTCTCCTAACCTGCCACAGATCCTGGGCGCTATTAATATCAGGAAGCCGCAGATTTCATTTCCCTGGACGAACAACTGAGCGACAGCAGCAAAAAGAGCCAGAGAAGGAGAAAAATCTCTCATCAGAGAAGATTCAAAACTTGCTCCTTAACACATACACAGACTCACAACCCTACCCTACCACAGCAAAGAGGCAGACACTGAGGGCATCATACACACAGACACATACACACACACACACACACACACACACAGGCAGGCATTGACTTCACGTCTTTACATCCTGCATGCATTAGTGAGGAGGAGTGTGTGTGTGTGTGTGTGTGTGCGTGTGCGTGTGCGTGTGTGTGTGTGTGCGTGTGAGCGCGTGTGTGTGTGTGTGTGTGTGAGCAGGAGCTGAATGAAGTAGGCGGTCAGCAGCCCTCTCTCTCTGAAACATTAAGAGCAAACCCAGATCCTCCAGCTATTTCAAACTCTCCAATGGAAACACAGCCACAGCGACACAGTGAGCACACCAGCAGTCGTAGCACTGAAAGGTTAAGAAGGGAGGAGAGAGAAAGAAAGAGAGAGAGAGGGAGAGAGGAGAGGGGAGCTAAAGAGAAAGAGAGAATGAGAGTGCGAGAGAGGGAATGAAAAGGGAGAGAAAGAGTGCGGGAGAAAGAGAGAGAGCAAAGCAAGGGAGACTTTAAAGACTTACCCGCGAACAGTGAACGAGTCTCATTACATGAATGGTTATTCTCCAGCCTTAGTGAGCAGAGTGTGTGAAAAAAAAAAAAAGGGCGACACGGTACAGTACGCTAGTTTCCTAACTCTAAAAACTGGAGTGGAAGCGCTCGGGTGACAGCAGCTATGCTGGAGGTGCTGTTGGTCTGTCCGTGAACTAAGGCTGGAGCTGCACTGTGAGTGAGTGAGTGTGTGTGTGTGTGTGTGTGCCTGTGTGTGTGTTCAGAGGGACTAGAGGTATGTGGTCTAAACACAACAAAAGCCGGTGACTTGTGCTAGATTAAATATGCAGGAAGGGGGCCCCTTTGCATAAACACAAACACTCAGCAAATGAAACAGAGCAGACGCCTGCTGTGAGCTCCTACCTGTCCTGGCCACTCTGTCCTTCTCCTAGTTTTTTATTCACTCGTTCTTTTGCTCTTTCTTTCTTCCTGTAGTTCTTTCTTGTAATAATGCAAGAGTTCTATGACAGTCTAAGACACTCTAAGACACATTGTTTTTTTTTTAAAGTATTAACCTGTAGTCATATTTGTTACATATACATTTCTAACTTGGTTACTTTTAAACTTAATTTGGTCCACAAAACACCAGTAAACCAGAGAGACGATTAAAGTAATAATGCAAAGTTAAACTCCAAAACAATTCATAAACTAAGGTAAGATTTGAAACTTTTGTGATCTTGAAAACTAAAAGCAATTGCTACCCATAACTTAAACTGTATCAGAAGTATATTCAAAGCTCAAGCCTTCATATGAGGTTCTAAAAATATGTACATGCATTAAATGTGTCAGATGAATTATTCTGTGCGCGTGACCTCAAAATGTGTCTGATGGAATTCCATTAAGTCATCCTTCCCTTCCCATGCAGACTGTCCCACACTCTATAGCAGACACCTCCTAGTGGAGGAACTGCAAATCGTATGAGATTGAAAGGGAGAGAAGAAACTCAATAAAGTAATCTGGTGCAGCTACTATTGTCCAAGACTCACAGTCCACAGACCTGTCTCTTGCTCTCTTGCTCTTTTGCTCGCTCTCTCTTTCTCTCTCTTTCTCTCTCTCTCTCTCTCTCTCTCTCTCTCTCTCTCTCTCTCTCTCTCTCTCTCTCTCTCTCTCTCTCTCTCTCTCTCTCTCTCTCTCTCCTCTCTCTCTCTCTCTCATCTCTCTCTCTTCTCTCTCTCTCTCTCTCTCTCTCTCTCTCTCTCTCTCTCTCTCCTCTCTCTCTCTCTCTCTCTCCTCTTTCTCTCTCCCTCTTTTCTCCCACCCTCTTTCTCGCTCTCTCTCCCTCTCTCCCTCTCTCTCCCTCCCTCCCTCCCTCTATCTATCTCTCACTGTCCCTCACCCTCCCTCCCTCCCTCTCCCTCTCCCCTCTCTCCAGGAGATGAATGGCGAGCCTTACGACAGGGGGAGACTCCTGGAGTGGCTGCCTGAATCTGCCAGTCTTCATGACTTAAAACTTCAAGTGAACCAGAGAGAACAGGAGCCGAGCCCCGGAGAAAATCTGGAGGCCCGGCCTCAGATGCTGAGTGACACATAACTGATGTGCCGAGTCAAAGTTGTCATTTGGAGCTCCTCGCACCGTGAGCAGGAGGAGGAGAAGAAGAGAGAGAGTGATGCGCGGGAGGGGGAGGGAGGGGGGGGGGGGTAAGAGAAACAGACCAAGAGCATGGAAGGGAGGGAGTGAGAGGGAGACAAAAACAGAGAGAGAAAAGAGAGACACAGATAGTGAAAACTAAGAGGAGACGGACAGACACAGACACAGAGGAAGAGGAGAGGAAAGGAAAGGAGAGAGGGAGAGAGTAGAGTGCAAGAGAAAGAGCCAAAGCGAGTGAGGGAGAGAGGAAGTGTGAGAGGGAGGGAGAAGGAGAGAGAGAGAGAGAGGGAGAGAGGGAGAGAGGGAGAGAGAGAGAGAGGGAGAGAGAGGGAGCGCGAGAGAGAGAGAGAGAGGAGAGAGAGAGAGGAGAGAGAGAGAGAGAGGGAGAGAGAGCGGGAGAGAGGGATAGAGGAAGTGTGAGAGGGAGGGAGAGAGAGTGAGTGAAGGAGAGAGGAAGTGTGAGAGGAAGAGAGAAGGAGAGAGAGAGAGAGAGAGGGAGGGAGAGAGAGAGAGAGAGATAGGGAGGGAGCGAGAGAGAGGGAGAGAGTGTTGCAGAGCACAGAGTGCAGAGTCACAGCACAGAGAGCAGAAATGGGACCCTCCAGAAAATAAACAGGGTGTAGGGTTTCAAAGGCAGGGGGACACAGGCATTCCATTGTTCAGGCCAATTATCGGTGGAAAATAATAACAGCAGATGGGTCCAGAGCAGCCAGCCGCTGCACAACAGATGAAGGAAATGTGAGAGATGGATAGAGAGGTCCATGGGAAGGGTGGAGGGGTGTGTGTGTGTGGGGGGGGGGGGGGGGGGGGGGGGGGGGGGGGGGGTGCGCTGGCCTAACAGTCTTACAACTACACACACATACACATACACACACCAGATGTGAACTTCTCAAGGACAGTTAAATATGTGCTCTCTGGCCTGAAGTGCCGCAACATGCCTCACATACACCAAACAACCATCCGCCACTTTCACGACGGAAAATAAACATCAGAGAGAGAGAGAGAGAGTGAGCGCGAGAGAAAGAGAGTGAGAGAGAGAGACAGAGAGAGAGAGAGAGAGAGAGGAGAGAGACAGAGAGAGAGACAGAGAGAGAGACAGAGAGAGAGAGAGAGAGAGCGAGCAGTCGACCCCTCGGAGGATATGCGTGGGCGTAGCCATTATGAGTGGACTGGTTCATGCAGCACGACTGGGGTTGCACTGCTGGTGTAAAACTGCAGCTGCGTGCTTTGAAAAAAAAAAAAATGGAAAAAAAGGAATTCAACATGTAGGTGACACAAATGAGGGCAGGAGCAGGATTGGTTTAAAAAAAACAGGTGAGAGATCTACTGGGGCAACTGTCAAAGGAGCCGCAACAGACACACTCTCTCTCCGTGTGTGTGTGTGTGTGTGTGTGTGTGTGTGTGTGTGTGTGTGTGTGTTTCCCTCAAATCAAAACTTTGCACACTGCCATCCATCCCATCCAATCCTGGGAACATATTAGAGGTGTAGAAAATATCGATTTACTTGGGTTTCACGATATTATGGTTTGTGATCTCAATTACTCAATAGTTTACATGCAAAGATTTGTTACATCATTTGTTATATCATTTTGTGTGCTAGATAGAAGTGCTGTTCTCGCTGTAAACTTTTTAAACTCAGATATGCATATGGTTCTGTGTTCTTTACACAATGACAGTTTTCCTAAAATGAGACAAAAAATTGCAAAAGATCACCTTGCTTACAGTGCATAGAGTCATAACCTGTGTCATGATATGCATTGTATCGCCAGATACTTGCTAATACACAGCTTCCGACATACATTCCCTCCTCAAACTCTCTCAAATGTTACTACTGGAGTTTCTCCCCCATTGCCCATCCTAACTCTTCGACCACAGGCCAGGCCAGGCCAGCTCCTTCTCCTGCATGGGTCAGAGGTCAGAGACTCTCACATGTGTGGCCAGTGGCGAGAGAGAGAGAGAGAGAGAGAGAGAGAGAGAGAGGGGGTGGGGGGGGGGGGGGGGGGGGGGGGGGGGGGGGGGGGGGGGGGGGGGGGGGGGGGGGGGGGGGGGGGGGGTTCTGAGGCGCTCTGAGGACAGACTAGGATGTGTGCTATCAGCACCCAGCGACTACTTCGCCCAGCCCAAAGTAAAGCAGGAAAGAGGTGCCACCGACCTGAAACAAAACTCTGGCATTGTGTCTGTGTGTGTGTGTGTCTGTGTGTGTGTGTCTGTGTGTGTGTGTGTGTGTGTGTGTGTGTGTGTGTGTGTGTGTCTGTGTGTGCGTGTCTGTGTGTGTCTATGTGTGTGTGTGTGTCTATGTGTGTGTGTGTGTCTATGTGTGTGTGTGTGTCTATGTGTGTGTGTGTGTCTATGTGTGTGTGTGTGTCTATGTGTGTGTGTGTGTCTGTGTGTATGTGTGTGTGTGTCTGTGTGTATGTGTGTGTGTCTGTGTGTGCGTGTGTCTGTGTGTGCGTGTGTCTGTGTGTGCATGTGTCTGTGTGTGCGTGTGTCTGTGTGTGCGTGTGTCTGTGTGTGCGTGTGTCTGTGTGTGTGTGTGTGTGCTTGTGTCTTGTCTAGGGGTGGATGATGGCCTCAGATAGCGGCACAAAAGATCTGCCCTTCCTTTTCAGAGGAGAGAAAAGTTTTCGTTTCATTAAACTCAAGACTAAAGCGTAATTATCTCCCCACAGACCTTAATCACCAGCAGACGGATAATGGAACAGAGTGCTCTTTCCACTTCAAGTCATTCAACTTTTCTTTTTGGTTTGGTTTGTTGTTTTGTTCTCTTTCATTTTTTTCTTCCTTTTTCCCTTCCTTCTCCTCCCTTTCCATCCTCATCTTATTCCCTTTCCCACCCCCCCTTTCAGATAAGATTAACCAATCAAATAATAGCAACAGATCGCGGGGCGAGGGGGGGGGGCAAAGGAGAAGGAAAAATGGCCTCTGTGTCAAAGCAACAAAGCCTCCAATGTTATCTCTTGAAACAGTGAACTCTTGCTGGGGAAAAAAGCGGTTCCCTTGGCCTCGCTGTGCCATCTCTGCCCCCTATTCCTGCCCCTTATTCCTGCCCCCTATTCCTGCCCCCTATTCCTGGCCCCTATTCCTGCCGCTTTTTCCGTCCCTGACAGAGATGCCCTCAAAGGGGGGCAGAGGCGAGGGTGAGGGTAAGGGTGAGGGCAGACCCGCCCCTGTGTGTTCCCGCGTTCAGTAGGGAGCACGTGTGGATTCGCCACGTTTGAAATTTAAAATGAAGTTGAACGTAAACAGAGCGTTTAAGAAGTGTATACGATATCAGAAAGTGACTCAGAGCGCTTGAAGGTGCCTGTAATACCAGCCCCTTTCAGGATGAGTCTCCAAATGATTCTGTGTAAAAAGAGCATGTGAAAGAGAGTAGTGTGTGTGTGTGTGTGTGTGTGTGTGTGTGTGTGTGTGAGAGTTGTGTGGTGTGTGAGTGTGTGTGTGTGTGTGTGAGTGTGTGAGTGTGTGAGAGAGAAAGAGAGAGAGACCGAGAGAAACACAGAGGGAGACAGAGGGAGACAAAGGGAGAGAGTTAGAGAGAGGGAGTAGGAGAGAGAAAGAAAGAAAGAGAGAAAATCTAGATTTAATTAGCTAATAAAAATAATTGCCATTAGCAAAATCTCATCGAAGGGTTTTTGAAGCATTCGTCAAGAAGGGGGGTTGGTATGTGTGTGTATCCGTTTGTGTGTGTGTGTGTGTGTGTGTGTGTGTATCCGTGTGTGTATGTGTGTGTGTGTAAAAAGAGCCTTATTTTGGTGAAGGCCAAAAGACAAAGGATTTTTAAAAAGCAGAAACTTGCAGGGGCATCAGTCTTTCCATGCACTGACACGGAGGTCGACTTAATTAGACTATTGTCATTTTAATCAGGCCAGCTTCGCAGCCATCCCTTCCCCTCAAAAGAGCCGGCGGACTTTTAAAAAAACGGCACTCGTCGGGGCCTGCGGGTCTCGGGCCGAGAGTGCGGACTGGTGCTTTCACGGGAGCCGAGCTTTAATGATCCAACGCTGAGGAAACAAAGGCGCCTGGAGTATCACCAGGGGAAAGCACTCGCCTCTCCCCCCCCCCCCCCCTCCCCACTCACGCCTCTGTTCATTTGAAAATAATTTAAATATCAAATATTGAAATAATTTGCTTCTCCTAGCTATCAGATACCAGAAAAGAGTGAGTCTTTCATGTCTCCTTTATTATGCTCTTAAACCGGAATTAAAATTCCGGGAGAGGAAGAAAAAGAAAATACCATCAAATGTGATCGCGTTTCATTGAAGTGGCTGCCAATTATTCTCATGTAATGACTTGCTTTCAGACCTCTCTCATTGTCTTGTGTACCATTTCATAAACAATTATGCAATGCAAACATAAAAAAGGCCATCTATTTATCTTAACAACTCAAACCAATTGGAAACCACAAACTGACAGAACCCATATCCTACACACTCACACACACACACACACACACACACACACACACACACACAGAGGGAGGCGTTTTGAATCTGAACTTGGAGCATCCTGAAGAGGCAAAAAAGACAATGAACCATCACACATACACACACACACACACAACCACACACACACACACACACACACACAAACCATCCAAACATATAGAAGCAAGCAGTTGCTAAAACAAACGTGCTGCGAGACTCAGATCAGTGTCTATCCTCCAAAAGGGGCCATTTCAACGGCCCAGGCAAATTTATTCAGTTACACTATCTTAGACAAGCTTTTACGATTGTAGTAGTCCGTAACCAAAGTCGGTTAGTGACATCTGCGGAACATTCAACAAGGCACTCTAATCGCGCGTTCACTACACACCACACCACACACACACACACACACCGCAGTGCTGCGGTGAGCTCTAAAGTGTGAGGGAGTGAGAGTCCCGTCCAGAGTGTGCATTTACCACAGCTGAAGGGCTGAACAGTTAATTGGCCTTAAACCACTCCAAATGCTAATTTGGAAGAGAGGGTGGGGGGGGAAAAAATTGATGAGCATGAAATCTCAACCATTAAAGAGAGCTCAAAGACATCCAGGCCCGTCTGGGGAGAACATAAACTCACGGATTTGCAATGATGAAATAATAAACAAACAAACGAAAAAAGTTTTTCTTCTCTGACGACAGACACAAATGGGGGCAAGTCTCCTGTCTGGACAAAAGGGGGTCATCCTATCACTCCAACCTGCTGGCCAGAGCCTCCCTCCGCTGGCTCACAGCGTGGCCCCTGAAGTCTGCTTCTCAATTCCCTCAGTCAGGACAAGAGACAGAAGCCCTGGACAGCTTCATGCACACTTGCCACAGTGCTCCTGCTACTCCTCCTTCCACCATATCTATTTATGATTATATTAATAGGTCTATAAGTTAATAGTTTTCAACATTGATGATAAATATTTCAGAGAGTTTTAATATTAATTTGATCAGATATTAACTTCATTCAATAATTCAGGGCATGCAAATCAATTATTCAATACAAAGAATGATCAGCGAAACGTGGGAAGACAGTCCAATCCGACCAGTAAGCACTGGGGGCACAAATCAAAAATCTTTCAAACATGATCCCTGAAAAGACTTCAGAGTTGTAAACATCCCACAACTTTTCTGAAGGGCTAATCTTGTCAGATGACAAGTACAAGTCTGTGACATACACATGGAGCTAATTGCCATGGAAACAGCAACTAAAATCTTGCCCTGCTTAAAGAGGTCTTCCCTGCCTCAATCCAGACCACTCTGATGGATGTAGTGGAAATCCAACAGGTTTTGTCCATCAGATTCAGAGTTTATTAAAAGCAACCTGGTTAAAGAAAAAAACTGGTGGTTTAACAGGGTAAGGTGTAGAAGTGAAGTTCCTACCCTCATTTGTCAGACAAGCAAATGTTGGGTGCTAAAGAAAATCGCTTCCATTTAGTTCGAGTCACCTTAAGCCTAATGGAGGGTAAACCCAACCTCCGGTTCTCCAATACCAAACAGGCTCAGAAGAATGAATGAAAAGTTACCCAAACTCTCATTTTTCCCCAAACATAGTAGGGTTGTCAAAGAATGACAACTTTTGGAACAAAAGGACTGACAAAAATCTCCAAATTTGAATCTTTTTAAAATATACATATTCTCCGAGCCGCCATCGCCGCCAAATGATTGGAAATATGACCCATTTGGCTGCGCAGCTTTTGAGACAAATGAATACAGATATTTCATTGAGATGTAAAGTCGAGGCAGATAACCAATTAATCAAAACTGCTGGACAATGACACCAGCTAAATTTAAACACTGGCAAAGGAAGGGGGGGGGGGGGGGGGGGGGGGGGGGGGGAGTGCCCTTCTGCGGTTCTTTTTCCTTAAATTATTCAGCGCGGCGCTGTTATTACGTAGCATATAGAATTAAAAATCGCTGATTCCACTTAATTACGCCTCTCATTGATACTAACTACAGATGTCACAGCTTGCGCGGGCCATTTTTCACTATGCTTAACCCTGTCAAACAGTCCAAGAGACTTCCTCGCCCCATCCTTCTCTTCTTCCCTCTTTTCTCTCCTTTCTTCACAACCCCACTCATGCCCTCCCCCATTTCCATCCACCCGACAACGCACTCCAATCCTCACACTCTCTGCCAAAAGTGTTTTTTTTTTTTGCCCTAGATAGGGGGAGTGACATTGTTTAATTTGGGTGCAACCTGTGCTTCTGAGAGAGGAGATGTAAAACAAACATCAGCTCTTCTCCACCACAATGGCCGCCTTTGTGTTCGAGCGTTCCAAAAGAGAAAAGACAGCGTTTGCGAAGCGCAGGGCTCACACTGCCGGCAAGCAAAGTTGACTTTGACTCATCTATTCCCACACACACACACACACACACACACACACACACACACACACACACACACACACACACACACACACACACACACACACACACACACACACACACACACACACACACACACAGCCTCCTGATGTATGAGTGGGGGGAGGTTGCTTAGCTCCACTCCACATCTTCAGTGGGCCCAGACCTGAGGAAAACGGTTTGTGTGAAGCTCAATTCAGCCTGGAAAAGCATTTGCAACAGGACCTCAGCGCTTCAGAGAAAAGGCCTCTTTGTGAAGAACACACTGTTTAAAAATCACACATGAAAGACACACAAAGAAAACACACACAAACACACACACACACACACAGGAGGAGGAACACAGGAGAACAAAGTTTTTAGTTTTTTTTCCAGTTTCCAATGGGCCTCCACACTGTCCCTGTTCCAGGTCATCCTCGGCAACAAATAGGGTTGTATGCAAATCGCCAAGCCACACAGGCATCAAATAGCTTTTGATTATTATTTGAATATTAAAATATTTCACTTTAGATCTAGATATTTGGAGGCAATTTCCATAAGGTTGCATGGCGGAAGAACACACAGGGCCAGCGCCACATAAGCAAGTTACAGGTGTAGTTGCACAACAATGCAATCTCCCGAGTTGGTTCCATTTGGTTACATTTGTTTGGGTGATAACCACCGTGCATCACCACCCCCGGCCCACTCATAACCTTCAGACAAATGAGACAGGTCCGCAAGAGTCCATTTCCATACGACAGCAGGGTTAACGGTACAAGCAGACAACACAAGTGGCAATTGAGAGTTCATCCACAGTCTACACACACACACACACACACACACACACACACACACAATAATGAGAGGCCATACGCAATGAGCTATTCATTTTGAGTGCTACTGTACTTCTTTCACTCCTACTGTGTGTGTGTACATCCTGTGGCTGTAAGCGCGCCGGCCTGCCCAGTTAGTTATAAATGCCAGCCCACACCATTTGCTTAGCAGGTTGAAGAGATCCGCAGATTAGACTACAATGGATATCGCCCAACAAAAGTAGCCCGTACGAGCAACGTCTGCTACCGCTTGTCTCTTCTGCACAACTGTAAACTAGAGTGGCGGTTTTGCATAGAGGACAGAACAAGTGCAGCTTTGATCTTTCCATTTCAGAGAGTCATTTGGTGCTGTCTGTCTGTCTGTCTGTCTGTCTGTCTGTCTGTCTGATCGTGTATTGGTCTGACTGCTTGAAACCACCTCTTTTTTACTGGGAACAAGCTAGATCATAAGACATACAATAAACGCAATGCCACAGTGTGTGTCAGCGAATCATGAAACCATCGGTCAAGAGGCAGATCAGTCACTTTGTGAAGGAGCCTTGTGTACCTGCCAGGGATGATTGTTAGGGTGCCAGGTGTTTTATGGTGGTAGGGGCAGGATGTGGCCAGGCCTGGTACCCGCAGGCAGGCAGACAGGCACAGGCTTCATCCTGCCAGCAGCTTTGAACGTGTGTTTGCGCGTGTCTGGAGGCCAGTGGCGACCGCAGGGGCAACACGTGGCGCTGTCCTCCACGCCTGTGTTCTGTTTTTCCCCACGACTCCGCAAATAGGACACATTTTCATACACAGTCAGAAGGATATGTCTCATTCCCTGATATTGTATTTCTCCCTCGTATCTCTCTCTCTCTCTCTCTCACTCTCTCCCCCTCTCCTCCTCTCCCGCAACAGTTTCACAAAAGTAAAGTACAGCTTTATGACCCCACTAATACAGTCCTGACGGCAAAAAAAATGTGCTGTATGTATACATGAGTTTTGTGTGTGTGTGTGTGTGTGTGTGTGTGTGTGTGTGTGTGTGTGTGTGTGTGTGTGTGTCACACACCACCACCATGCCAATTGTGCAGTACACTCGAAGAGAGACCCTACTGCCATGTTGAGAAAAAAAAAAGCAGCTGACTTTTGAGGGCTCTACAGAAGAACCTAATAGAATGTTCCACAGAAGACCCTAATATAATGCTCTACAGAAGAACCTAATACAATGCTCTACAGAAGAACCTAATAGAATACCCTTCAGAAGAACCTAATAGAATGCTCTACAGAAGAACCTAATACAATGCTCTACAGTAGACCCTAATAGAATGCTCTACAGAAGAACCTGATAGAATGCTCTACAGTAGACCCTAATAGAATACCCTTCAGAAGAACCTAATAGAATGCTCTACAAAAGAACCTAATAGAATGCTCTACAGAAGACCCTAATAGAATACCCTTCAGAAGAACCTAATAGAATACCCTTCAGAAGAACCTAATAGAATGCTCTACAGAAGAACCTGATAGAATGCTCTACAGTAGACCCTAATAGAATACCCTTCAGAAGAACGTAATAGAATGCTCTACAAAAGAACCTAATAGAATGCTCTACAGAAGACCCTAATAGAATACCCTTCAGAAGAACCTAATAGAATGCTCTACAGAAGAACCTAATATAATGCTCTACAGAAGAACCTAATAGAATGCTCTACAGAAGAACCTAATAGAATGCTCTACAGAAGAACCTAATAGAATACCCTTCAGAAGAACCTAATAGAATGCTCTACAGAAGAACCTAATAGAATGCTCTACAGAAGAACCTAATAGAATACCCTTCAGAAGAACCTAATAGAATGCTCTACAGAAGACCCTAATAGAATACCCTTCAGAAGAACCTAATAGAATGCTCTACAGAAGAACCTAATATAATGCTCTACAGAAGAACCTAATAGAATGCTCTACAGAAGAACCTAATAGAATGCTCTACAGAAGAACCTAATAGAATACCCTTCAGAAGAACCTAATAGAATACTCTACAGAAGAACCTAATAGAATGCTCTACAGAAGAACCTAATAGAATACCCTTCAGAAGAACCTAATAGAATGCTCTACAGAAGAACCTAATAGAATACCATAAGCCTCCCTAACTCACCCTCAAATCACACTAACGTTCAGCAATGAGTCCCCAGTAAGAACAAGGACTGAAACTCTCCGCTGCATGCAAAGTACTTTCAAAACCTCCGACTGACAAAATTTGGTGGTTTGTTTCACAATGGAGCTTGGTGTGAACAGAGGCAGTGATTAGAGTGCAATTTAAGAGCTTTCAGCCATCGCAGCGAAACCTTGTTTTCCAAGGCTGAAGGTAAAGCTGCAAATGACAGCCTTTGAGGGCCAGTCAGTCATTCTCAACTACTGCACAACACAGCCAAAGAGTTGACTTTGCTACGTCAGGCAGGCGTACGTACGTGTTTGTATGGTAAAGGGGAAGACTACCGGTTTTTAATCATCTTAATTACTGCACGTGTGAATTTGATTAGAAAGCACTCAGAAGCGGTATACAGTTTTAACTAATCCTTCTGTTTTCTGTGATTTATGATTACACCAAATATGCTACCCATTCAATCAAGTTACAAATAATTGCTTACTTTACTGCTCATCCATCTGTAATGGGAACGGATTAGTGTGCCGTTCAATGTATCCAGGTTGTTGGAGAGCTTTGAAAAAAAAAAAAAAATCTTCTCTGAGGCTGTTTGTTACATCTAACTGTTGTGCATTAGAACCATCACCATAGGGACAAACAAATATCTGATTTGCGTTCAGTAAAACATTGTTGTCGGAAAAAAAAACACAGCCGAGATCTATTTCCATAAGTGTCATAAGCACAACTGTCTATGTAAATACTTTACTCCTTTATGGGGGTGGGGGAAAGAGAGCTAAACTGCTCATTTACATGATCAAATGACAGCATTTACATTCATCTTTTCCACTTACTATCAATCCAGTGCTCCACAAGCACAGCTTTGCAAACAACACCCTTCTAAAAAAAAGTATGAGTAAAAAGATCTTTCGTAGGTTTTTCAGTGCATTTGTGCACCTTATTAATACGTCTTTTCTGTCTCTCACCATGTCTCTCGCACTCTGTCTATCTCTCACCTTGGGATTCGTTTGCCTTAGTTGATATTTTGTTAAGCCCAGACAAAGGAAATGCAATTGTTAAAAAGAAGCACTTGACAATTATAAGCATGCCTGAGCTGCATGACGCCATCTTCTCATCTTGAATGTTCTCTAAGAGCAGGTGAATTCCAAATAGATCGGGCCCGGATCTCGTCTGGATCCTGGTGCTGATGCCGTCTGCTTCTAGAAGGAAACGTCACACTGAATGTTTCCGTCTGCCAGCGTTCAGATGCCATCTTACACGCATCCTAGCAATGTGCCTGTTTGCCACGATGTGCCCCATTTTCAAGCCTACACAAATTGAGCTCCACTGGAAATATGGCCGCTGTTGTCATTCCATAGGAATTGCTAGAGCAACAGAGAATGAGGCTTCATGTAGATTCACTGCTCATCACTTTTGGTCACCAGGGAGAGTCAAATCTGACATGATATGGCATGACGTACACAAATAAAAGTGTGTTCCTTTAACTTTGAAATACCAAAGTAAGTTCCCAAATTAAAAGTCCCCTTGTGTATCTACCACAGTGCAACCTTACAACCAAACAAATCTACCTGTGGTAGACAAGATATGTCATACACATTACAAAGCCTAAAAGTCTGAAATGGATTTTATGCCTTGGCTGACATTTTCCTTGCCTGGAATTGTGTGCTGGTCAGTCTAAGATTGACCTCCACCTCTGTTTACAGCCTACAGCCCTGGCAGCTTATGCAAGCTTTGAAGACACAGTCAAGTTTTCAATGGGCTCCAAATGTATCCTCTGTTTCTTCAGTATCAGCCCGAGTCTAAGTCTCACAGCTGTGAGAGTTTGAGCAGAGACAACAAAGTGCAGTTCAAGGTTGCAGCCGGCTTTCTGCCTCTGGGCTGCTTCCAAAGGCAAGTGAACTCGGCTGGGCGAAAGGTGATTTTGTCTTCAATAGACAGATACGATAACCTAACTATCTAAATTAGATCGGTGCTCAAAGGTTAAGTATTCAATATTGTTATGCCGATGTCCATGCAAAGGGGAAAGAATAATGCTGCTTTCCGTCCTAAGTGACGGATATACAACCAGCTAGCCTATAACCCTTAGTCGAAACACACACACACACACACACACACACACAACCACACACACACACACACACACACACACACACCAGCTAAGCCAACATTTCTGTTCCATGTGAAAGCCCTGAGTTTATCACTCAAGGTCAAAAATGTCTGTTTACAGTACACAAAAAGTTTTGAAATAGTTTGGTGTAGTGGTGTCTGCTGATAGTCTTTGTTTGTTTATGGCGTGCTTACACAACACACTGGGTGTAAAATGGCTTAAGACACCAAGGTTCACAAATGCACTCACGGCTCAAAGCAACCTTGAGAGTTTGTCAGCGATACAACATATTAAAAAGCCATTCAGAAAGCACTTCAATACACTACCAATGCTACGAGCACAAGCGAGTCTACAATTGAAACAGGAATTTGACTTATTCGTAACACACAAAAAAAAAAAAGTGAGCTATGCCAAAAAGCAGCTGATGATGATGAAGTTCAAAGAGAAAAATGGTAAACCAACAGAAATGGTAAACCAACCCTTAGTGCATTTCAGCGTAATTATAAACATCTAGAGTCAATCATTTCAAATATATACCATATAACCTGTTAACCCTTAGCTAGTACACCGCATGTGTCATGAAGGGACATGTGCTAACTCTACACTGTGGCTTCAATGGCAATGCACCTGTATCATTCAGTACACTGTGTGAGCAATGGAATGGAAACAGCAGTTAGCACTGTGCAATGGAGAAGAGAGACAGAATGTACCTGACAGAAGGCACTTGTCTAGTATGATGAGAGACACTTACTGTACTGTGATCCCTGGCTCCACAGGATGTGACCACTGGAGTCCTCTGGCTAGTGAAAGACACAGCAGGTATGAGAGAGAGAGAGAGAGAGAGAGAGAGAGAGAGAGAGAGAGAGAGGCAGGCAGAGGTGGAAGAGGGGAGGGAGAAGGACAGAGAGAGAGACAGACAGACAGAGAGAGAGAGAGAGAGAGAGAGAGAGAGAGAGAGAGAGAGAGAGAGAGAGAGAGAGAGAGAGAGAGAGAAAGTGAAAGGCAGGAGGAAAAGAAGGAAGAATTAGACAAGCTCCCTTGTACAAATGAGGAAATCCACCAGGTCCAGCAAACCAGTCATCAGTGGCTCTTTGCTCTACATACAGTAACGCAGAGGAGCAAATCCTCTAATTACCCTCCATCCCCCAGTATTGTGATAGCTTCATCTCAAGACAATCAAAGCTACATTTATTTCAGATGAGCGAAAAAGAAAGACAAGGCAGAGACAGAGACAGAAAGAGAGAGGTCACTTTGAAAACAATCCCACATTAAAAAGCCTATACAAATTCACTGGATTCAGCTGAGCTTATTTTTCTTTTTAATATCTGGAGGTACCTTATTTAGCATCTTGGAGCAAAATTCCCTTGATTACACAAATAATGGCACATCCAGAAAACTGTAATTGAGTTCAAATTGATTCTAGCACTGTTCTAATTGCATTTAAACACCGCTCGTCCCTGACCGCGGATCCGCCGCCTCTTAATTACTGCCCTCTGAAGGCAAATCCCCGCGGAGCAGGGGTGGGGAAAATAAAAATAGTGTAAGTTTTACGGCACGTTGTTAAAATGACCTATAAACTTTTTTTTTTTAATTCAGTCGAAAATGAAACCCCCAGCGGACCAGGCCTCGAGAACACACAGATCACGGAAATAGCTTGTTCTGAGCATTGCACGGCCCTCGCACATAAACGCCCAAAGATTAACATGAACCCCCAGCGGCCCAATGCTGTCATTCAGCCTCCTTCACCGGCACCCGTCACCACCACCGCCACCGCCACACTCAACAACCCCCCCCCCCCTCCCTCCCTCCCCTTCTCTCTTCTCCACACTCAACAACCCCCCCCCCCCCCCCCCCCCCGATCTCCCTTTCTCCAGTTTTCCACACTAAAGGGAAGGGAAGGGAAGGCAAAATGTGTTTCCTGCGCTGGAGAGAAGCAGGAGAGGTGGAAAAAACACCATCCTGCCCCCTTGGACCACTGCCTGCCCGTAACACCCCCAAACCCCCCTCTCTCGCCGGACAGAACCCGCACACACACACACTAGCCACCACTGGACCCTTTCTAGCCGAGGCAGCAGGAGTTCCCGGAGAGGTGGGGGTGGGTTGGTTAGATGGGTGGGGTGGGGTGGGGGGGGTGCTTCTGCCAACTCAAACAGGGGGCCCTTCTCTGAGGCCCGGGAAGAGGAGCACAGGCCTGCGGTTGGCTTCCTGAGGGCTTGCAGCAGCTGGAGAGGGTCTGGATGTACGGGGGAATGTCAGCGCTACTGTAAACTCACCACCCTGCCCCAGTCAGCAGGACGTTCCGAATCAAAGGAGAGGCAACCCCACCTAAAACACAACAGCATTGTTGCAGTTTTTCCCTCTTTTTTTTTTTACTCCCACCACCAAAAACCGCCCCCCACCTCCCCAACACCAATGCTGTCCCCGTCCAACACTTCCCACGAATTGCAAAAGAGGAATACAAAAAAAAAAAGGATTTAAAAGAGAGAGAGAGGAGAAGGCAATCCGCTTTTTCCGCCATATTGCCAAACAAAATGCCAGGAGACCAGGAGTGACATTCAGCTGGCGGTTTAAAAATACAGACGCTTTGAAAGTGATTAGTCTTATTTTATTGTTGAGCGCCTGACACAGGAGAGGAAACCAGAACAATCAATCCGACTGCTATTTTCTTCCAGCTGAATTTAGAAACACTAATTAGTTTTGCTCTCATAAACCCAACCTGAAAACTGGCAATTAGAAACTGTGAAGTAGGAACGTGCTGAAGAAACAAGCACTTGAAGGAGGGAAAGAAGGAAGTGAAAAAAAAAGGGAAAGAAAGAAGAAGAAAAAAAAAAACGTTATCTTCCCTCAATTACAGCCTCTACAATCACCTCCCTCAAAGTCATTCAGATGCACTAACCCAGAAACGCTCAAACACACAGAAAAAGAGAAACATATCGCATATGGTCAAGGACTGCATCCATAGTTCAGTCTTCATATGTGGCTGGTTCTGAAGCGGGTCCAGAGGGAGGCTTTAACCTACCCGGGTCAGTATAGCAGACAGGGCCACCTGGCTGACCACACTGGCAGCTGGGGGGGCCCAGGGTGGACCGGCAGAGGCCCCAACCAGTACTTCCTCCCAGCTGGGCCTTTCCACCCACAGAATCGCTCCGAGAGAGGAGTTTCCTCTTTCGGCTGTGATGCAAGAGGCACCCGAGAGCAAACGGTTTAATATAAACAAACAAAACAAAAAAAAGAGCTGTGGTTTAGTTCTTTGTTTGGTTGGGGGGTTGTGGGCGGGAAGGAGGACTACAGGGATGGGGAAGGGATGACTTTATTTTTTTGCTTGTTGAATTTGCCTGCCAAGTGGCAAGTTGTTATGTGCAGGGATGTCATAAGAAATTAATGACAAAAGTTGTGAAAATTGTCTTCAGGAATTTTTGCCGTCGTCCCCGGAGCGCGTGCGGGAGGAGGGGTCTTTCATCACTGTCCGCCTGAAGACTGATGGCCTGTCAGCGGCTCCTTCTCCTCCTCCTCCTCCTCCTCCTCTTCCTCCAGCTTGGGCCTGGGAGGTGGCTAAGAAACGGGGTCTGGGCCGGGGGGCAGCGGCTCTTCCAGGCCTCAGCTCCATCTCTCTTTCTCTCTCTCTCTCCCCCTCTCTCTTTTTCTTTTTGCCGTGGAGCAATTCTCAGATGCCAGGTCGCTGCCAACGTCCTTGCAGCTGGTGGCGGAGAGGCCAGGAGGTTCACGCTAACCGCCGCGTGTAACTGCGCTGAACATCTGCTCATGAATGAGCGCGCTGCCCACCCAACTCAGCGCCCGTTCCAGGCCCCGGCTGATGAAAAATTCAACGCACCTCTCACCCCCACCTCACCCCCCAACCACCAACCCCACCCTCTTTCGCTGGCACACTTGTTTTTGCGCTACTCTCCTGAGCCCGGGCCGAATTATATTAAGAGAGTTTCAGCACGGCGGCGGGTGTATCGCAGAGAACAGCTGGCACTGGAAAGAGATCTGCTGCTGCTCTCTCCCCGAGCTCCGGGGCTCCACACCGGATCTGCCTACCCCATTTGTCCTTGAAGTAAGAGGGAGGAGACGTGGGCTGGGGGTGGTGGGGGGGGGTGGGCTGGGCAGTGAAACCGCCCAGGTAATAAGAAGAAAGCAGCAACTACATTTAGCTGATTACTCCCAACGTCCAGATGCAGATGATGCATTTAAAGAATGAAATTCACAGAAAACAGTTAACACTAGGATGGCAAGAGCCGACAGCCAACCGGCTTCTCCACAGGCTTCCTGGCTATCTTCATGGCTGATAAACGCAGGGTCAAAGGCAGTAGTGAGCAGACACGTGCCTGTCACTGAACCTGAATGAAGAGGCCTAAAAATTACGAAACTATAAAACTTCATCACAGAGTCCCACTGGGCATTGGGACTCATTAACTCCCCTAGATATCATGTTACATGGTGATTGAGATAACACTCAGATTTTGAATGACTTCTTTGAGCTGCACAACTTAATAATATCTTTTACTGGATTTCAGTCTCCCTAAACGCTGCAGCAAACATACGTGGGCCCGTGAGTGGTAGGAAACCTAAACCCGACTCAGTCTGAGTCATAACGCGCCGTGATACAAACATCTTTGTTTGAACCGTACGAGAGATGCCTTGTGTTTAGGGAAGTAGGCATTTCTTACAGTCAAAAATAAATGATTACTTAACAGCCCGCAATTTCACTTCTGCCTTTGATTACGTGAAGATGGAAAAGACTTAAAATTTCATCCATCTGTTGATGTAGACAAGAATCTCTAAGGAAGTAGCATGTTCAATTAAATGAGCAGGGGATACATGAAAAGCCAATCAGGCACAACTACAGCTATTCTAATGCCAACACATGATTGTTTTTTATAAGGCTGATAAACAGACACACACAAATCACCACTTCCTGTTTCAAAGTGTTGCTAACAGCAATCATTCGCAATACTCTAATCTCTACTAAATTATTTGCTAAGGT
This sequence comes from Sprattus sprattus, assembly GCF_963457725.1. Taxonomy (NCBI): domain Eukaryota; kingdom Metazoa; phylum Chordata; class Actinopteri; order Clupeiformes; family Clupeidae; genus Sprattus; species Sprattus sprattus. The sequence goes on along the minus strand of NC_137908.1, from coordinate 8,468,206 downwards.
ATGATTAAGCAACGTAGCAACGGTGTGGCCGATATATGGACATTATATGCAAATATTGGCACTTTGTAAGTAAAGTGCAATTACTGGAAAACAAATACATAATTAGCATATACTGGAAATATAAGGGATACCAGTGAATCAGCACACCTTATTTGCCATTTTTATCAAGATACCTCTTAACAGACATAGAGGCAACCCATCAATCCACTCCGAAATATTCACAGAACTACAACGCCGTTACGAGAACAGGAACAAATCTATGTCAAGAGAACTTCTACACAAGGATGCCATGTGACACCAGCTGTTGTTGTATACGACTCCCCAAACTGCATACCTCCTCAATGACCATGCAGGGTTGATGGATTAATGAAGACAGGTCTCCAGAAGATAAGCACAGACAGTACTGATCTCCAATCAGTCAACATCACCAAAACTTCCAAAACAATGCCATAACAAGCCCTCCGAGCAGTTGTGACTTAACAACAGAGGTGGCAGACAACAAAATTACATTTTTATTAAAAGTCGGCGTTTAAGATTTGTTTTTCCAAAATATGACAACCATCAGATAGCGTGGTATACCCTTATCTCTTTTTAATACATCGCGGCTCAGGGTCGTCAGTTTGAGACGTCCTCGATTAAAAAAAGGGTAAATATGTCTGCTTACCTCAAACACAAGTATTGTTGACACTTAAATATAATTTTCGGCGGGGGGGATCCTAATGAAAAACACTGTGGGGGTAATATAGGGGCTTTTAATGAGAATCCTTCACTGCTCCCAGACCTGGGTGCGATACCCGTAATGCATGGCTCCTCTTTTTAATAAAATAATTGTTGCCGTTATTAAAGATGAATCTCATCAAGAGGCGAGGTGACAAAATAATTCATTACCAAAACCTGGGCTTTAAATAGCTGCAAATTAAATTCCTCCACAAAATATGCTTCCAGATAAATGGGATCGTTATTTCATATAAATATTGGATTTACTCTGTCCTTGAAAGGGAAAAGAAAAGGGGGTATGTCCATTAAAAGTTTAAAGGGAGCAGTAGTTTATCAATCACACGAGCATTTGCTGCTAAAGCATGGAAACATACGTACATGGTCATTTGGGACAAATTATCAAAAGTAAATTACAGCAAATATCCTCCCCCTACTTCCTTTTTCCTATTCAAAGGCAGCAAACAATACATAATACCCTCTTTGCTGTTGTATGAGCATCTTAAATGCTGTTTGTGCCACTGGCCTTGTAGCTCTGTGTGTGTGTGTGTGTGTGTGTGTGTGTGTGTGTGTGTGTGTGTGTGTGTGTGTGTGTGTGTGTGTGTGTGTGTGGTGAGTCAGAGGATGACAAGCGTTGAAAATGTGGAAAAAGGTCCAGAAGAATACCACATTAGATCACAGCTTCGTAACCCTTTCTCTCCTCCTTGCATTATTTTGTCGAACAAATCAGTTCTTGAATCAAACTAACTTCAATACATTCTACATAAGCTTCATTTCCATGTATTCATGTGTGGAGTGCTTTTTACCAACCATGGCCCTCAGCCATATAATTGTAGAAACTCTTGTAAGAGGTCACTGATATTAATGATTACAGCATAAATAGCAAAGCTCAAATCAGTAAGTGTGAACTACAAATTATAATAGGCACAATAACTGTTAGGTCTACACACTACAATTAAAAAGTGACTGCTACCTGCAACGGATGCAGAGACTATATAAAGAGCCGTAAATTGCTCAGTACAAATCCCAGGTGAAACTTAAGTGTCAAAAGAATGCTTTATGTGTATTTTGATGACCTCTTATAGATTTCACACGTAACCCCACCCATACCTTGCTTTAGGATGTATACACATTCAGTAGAGCACACTTTGACTGTGTGTGTGTGTGTGTGTGTGTGCACACTTTGACTGACAGCATGGAAACTTCCCAGCATGCCTTTTTAACCTGCTGGTGCCCTCCCCCGCTCGATCTCTCCCTCAGCAGGATGCGGAGGAAATGGTTTATTAAGATCGCGGAGACGTAAAAGAGCGCCTGTGACTTACTGGCTGCATTACTGTCTAAACGGCAAAGTTATTTAGACCAATAAAAAAACTCTAATATATTGTTTGAGTGGAATTACACTCAAGTTATCTCCCCCCTTAATAACATCATGGGAACCCCAGATGCTGTTTGGATCGATAAAGCCCATTACAAGTACAGGCCTCAACAAACGCTCACGCCGGCCCCTCACGCAGTGAAATAATGCCGCCTGGCAGGGGAGAGGGGGGCGGGGGGGGGGCACAGAGGCCTCCGCTATTAAATAATATGCTCCTTCACGTCTAATCATAAACAACAGGCTATGGTGGAGGAGGTGGCGGGGAGCTTCAGTGGGTTTAATATCCAGCGTTGAGCATTGAGATTGGGCAGGCCCTGATGGGGGTCTGTTGGAGCGGGGGGGGGATGGGGGAGGTGTTGTGGATGGGGGTCAGAATGTTGTGGCTTCGCCCGGGATGATGTCAGGCTTGACCCGTGGCTGGAGCGCTAGCCTTCGTCTCTGTCCGAGGGCTTCCTGTCGGGAAAAGGGAGCAGCCCTACAACGTTTCTGGTCTCCACCCCAGCGCTCTTTCCCTGACCGCAACTCTCCCTTTCTTTCTCTCAGTCACTCTCCCTCCTTTCTCTCTCTCTCTCAGTCACTCACTCACTCACTCTTTCGGTCTTGCTATCTATAATGATTCACCCTTCTTTGCTCTCTTTCTGTCCCATGCTGCTCCCTGCATCTAAAAAAAAAAAGAAATCAACCAAATTGAGAGAAAACAAAACAAAACAAAACAAGAACAAAAAAACATTTGGCTTACATGGTCAACAGATGGAGTCAGGCCAAAACCCGTCCAATTTCTTTTCCCTAAACAAAAGTGACAGACAGCGTCTAAATACCGCCAAAGAACCTCCAACAACAGGCCATATTTCACGGTTTATTCCTGGGCTGCCAGGGATAGATATACACCATTATTCACCTTACAGAAGCACTTACTTCTGCGGGTGTCCACCAGGTGCTGCACTAAATCACCAAGCACAGGCATGTGCCCATCAAGTAAGAGGGCGGGACACCAATCCTCCCACAGACCATGTGTGGGAGACAATTGTACACACACACACACACACACACACACACACACACACACACACACACACACACACACACACACACACACACACACACACACACACACACACACACACACAGAGTGTAGCCACACACATGCATGCACAAAGACACATGGTACACACACACACACACACACACACAAACACAAACACACCCAAAATAGATGCATGTAGCCTTTGCTATTAGTCATACTGAATTCCAGAGTGCGCTGAAGATACCAATGAAATGCAGGCACAGAAAAGAAGTGCTATTTAAAGAAAAGCAAACATTAAGCAATGGTGTCTGATACCAACCAGAGGAGTCTGTTTGGTGGTACCAGCTGTTCTGTGTGCATGCTAGCAAGCAGTTTGGTGTTTTCTTCCGCTTTTACACTCTTTTTCTTTAAAACTCGTAGACATGCTGCATTTGCATATTGAATCAGTTTGTTTCTTCTGGTCAACGGAGGATGTGGTGAAGAAGAACATAATCGCTTTAAATATGTCTGTACACACCTTGTGTGCCTAGCCCCTGCTCAAGAGACTGTGTGTGTGAGTGTGTGTGTGTGTGTGTGTGTGTGTGTGTGTGTGTGTGTGTGTGTGTGTGTGTGTGTGTGTGCACAGACCCGAAGAGTGTTGCAGAAAGTGACACCACATCTAAAAACCACAGGAAGGACTGTTTTGATCTTACCTATATCAGCAGGCTTTGTGATTGAGTGAAAAAAAACTATGCGAACACAGAAAGTGTTAAAAAGAAAGAAAGTCCCCTTACAAGGTTTTGCTTTGCAGCCAGATCAGAGCGAAGATATGTTTACACAAACAGAAAAAAAAACTATTTAAAAGAAAAATCACCCTTTAAGCATCTTCAGTTTCACCTCCTGTGCACAAACCACCTCTAACACTTCACCTACTCGGTTATTAAAATAAGTCATACGGGTAGTTTCTTCTCTAGTGAAGTTAACCCTGTCTTATTGGTGTGGCAAGCTTGAAAGGCAACCACTTAACACTTTCTTATTTCTTATGGGTTCACTGACAGATAAACCTGATACACTCCAGACCAACACAAACTCCCACCAAAACAATTTGGCTTTGTCTGTGGTGCTGAGAAGCACGACAGTGGCATCAAGTGGCCTTCACCCCAGCCCGATGTTCTGAGGTGGGGAGGATCCAGGCCTGAACATTTGGAGGTGAATCACACCACCTCCACCAGAAAAGAAAAAAAAGATCCCCGACAATATGATATTACAGAGCGATAAATAAACTGATTCTAAGAAAAGAAGCGGCGAGAGAAAGAGAGATAGCATGAGGGAGAGGGTGTAAGTGAGAGAGATAGATTGAGATTGAGTGAGGAAGAGAGAGAGAAAGGACGAATATATCTGACGCCAGCTCACAGACATAGAGAGAGAGAGAGAGAGAGAGAGAGAGAGAGAGAGAGAGAACATAAATAAAATGTGGCACATCTTTTACCTTCTTCAATTATCCAGCTTTTGACACGCAAGCCGAGCACAGCGCAATTAACATCGGAGAAGATAATGGGGTCTTTACGTGCAGATCAGTCCCACACATATATATATATATATTATCTGCCTTATAGTGGTCTGTAAGGCCACACTCTCCGTTTCCATAACAAAGAAGATGACTCCATATCCCCAGGGCAAACCTCCTGAAACAAAAACAGCAATAAACATCCTCATGCACAACAACAACAAAAACAACAAACATCCCTGGACACGCCTTCAGTTCTAACCTCACCCGCGCTGTTCCCACTGCTTTGACCACACAAAGCAACTTTCACCAACTTCACAAAACGGTGTTGTAGATTCCAAAGGAGCCATCTTGTGCCTCTGAGGATTTGACTTATAACCAAATATATAAATCTGACGACACAACACCGAATCCATCACTATCAAAATATCAACAGCAAGTCAATCTAGGTGATCAATCTCATTAATTTCAGATTAAAAATAGTCACATTTCTCACAAAGAATAGCGAATATTCAATCAAGTGCAGCCTATCAACAGAGTCCAGCTAATGTGGAGTACTAGAAGACTGTTAACCTTCTGCAGAGCTGCTGTTTTCTCTGGGTACGTAGGAGCCAAGTCTGTAAACCCAACCAGGTGGAAAGCCCAAGGCCCTCGGCGCTTAGCAACTGTGTTTGTGCATGTGTTTGTTTGCTTGCTTGCTTGCTTGCTTGCTTGCTTGCTTGCTTGTTTGTTTGTCTGCACTGATTCCCGTATGTCCATCCCCCTTTTTTTGGAAAGTTCAGAGGTATCTCCACCCTCTCCATGTCCCCTTGAGGAAAGACACCAGAAGTGGAGTAGCTAGACAGGGGAGGGAGCGAGTCAGATGGATGGGTACCTTGTTATCCACACTGTGTCCTCAGGGGCCTACACAGGTCCTGTTGGAATCCTCCACAACACAGCCGTAATGGCAACTTCTCTTCTTCCACCCCCCCTTACTCAGACATACTGCAGCATAGCAGTTCTCCTCATGTACACGCCACCAATGAGACTTTGCAAAGGTCTTTCTCTCACACACACACACACACACACACTTTTTCCCCCTCCATCAGTCATCTTGCTAAATATCATCAATTTGAATCTAAAAGATCATGAAAATCTCTGAGGTTTTAGGTGGGTTTTTGACATACCTGGGGAAAGTCGCTCACAGGCTGATTCAGAACTGAGGCGGGTGGTTTTGCGATACAGGTGAACATGTGTCATACATTTTGCACTCGTGCATGTCCTGCGCGCAACCACACATCCAAAACTCACATGCTCAGTTAATCATCTACAGCTCGGTGGAAAGGAGCAGCATCCAATGACAACACTGCTTTTTGAAGCTGTGTGGCCACTGGTATCGTGGCAACTTTGAAGTGCAGTGCACTAAAATGAATGTGTTCAACCCAAACCCCATAGACAATTATGGCAGACCACACACACACACAGAGACACACACACACACACACACACACACAGAGACACACACACACACACACACACAACCACACACACACACACACACACACACACACACACACACACACACACACACACACACACCTCATTTCCCATGAATGTGCCTCAACAGAAGAGACGCAGTCAGCACACATTTTGATCAGAGCGAAAAGGCCGCCTCTCGAGCTAAGTTCCACATTTGCAGTGGGAGCAAAGCGGTCAGCACAATACTTGAACCGTTTAGACAAGTGATCCATGAACGCAAAGCTGATCCAGTGTCTCCCAGCATTTTTCAGCCTCATTAAGGCTATTAACCTTATATACTCGCCAGGGGATTTTAATGTCATCTAACAAGAGCTGCTTCGCTCATTTGCACAGAAGACTTTTTCTTTTTTTTTTTTTTTTTTTTTCCCTTCATTCAAAAAAATAAAAACCTCCTCAGATGTATCAGATACACAGCACCTCAGTGGCAGCCATACTTGCCCCTGCCTAACTCTTCAGCTGAACTCCTTTGGCATGGAAGAGAAAAACAGTCAGGTACTACTTATAGTGATGCTCTAGCAATGGGAAAAGGATTTCACTGTGAAAAGAGACAATGACAGAGACAAAGACCTAGAGAGAGAGCGAGAGAGAGAGAGAGAGAGAGAGGGAGAGAGAGGGAGAGAGGGAGAGAGAGAGAAAGAGAGAGAGAGCAAGCAATAGCTTCATACGAAGAATTCTGTTGCTGTGTCTTCATTCACACTGATTCGAACAGATTCACAAAAGAAAGATTCACACTGAAAAACACGTGCTGGTTTGAGATTTTTAAAAGAGATCAACATACATGGCAGACATATGCAATGGTGAGCAAATGAATGTATGTGTGAAGTCAGCCTCCCTTTACCCATAATGTAGAGGGGTCATTCTTATTACTCACTGCGGTTACTTGTGTCCGGATTTCAGGCTTTATCGGATTTAAATCGAAGACCCATTTCATGTAACTCCAGAAATCTAGATTTGTTGTGTCCGACTGAAGTCCGATTTACACCCCAAGATAACTCCATCGGAGTTGGTTGTTTATCGGAGAACGCGCGCATGTAACTTTTGAAATGAAGAACATTAGAGACAGTATCCTACAGGGAGCGACTGAGAGGCTGAATTCCTCTTGTATGTATTTACATGATTCCTGGAAGATGTTTTATGCATGTGTTCTGTGATGTAATGTGATGGGTGGATATGTATTTTACATTTCTAACTACAGCAGTTAAGTAGGTTCGACATGCTCTTCCTTTGCATCACACGCTGAAACATATATAGATATAAAACGTGTGAGGGTGTAGGACGCCTTCCTACAAAATCACACCCATCACAGGCGCTTTCTTGAAGGCAACCTGAGGAGCAGGCAAAGGTAATTATACTGGAGGAACAACACCTGGGAGACTGGCAGAATTCAAGGTCTGTGGCACCTTCGTCTCCTTTCGCCTTCTCACTAAAGAGAGAATTCACACCCTCTGCCTCTCTCTTTCACTCACTCTTGCTTTCACCAGCCCCCCCTTATCTCTCTCTCCCTCCCTCCCTCCCTTTCTCCCACGCAGACTTTGCTGGGCCTTCTACTCTCCTTCCCAGTGACCTGTGCTGACCTGAGACAGAGACAGGAAGGTGTGCAGAGTGTTGGGGGGGATGGGAGCTGTGTGTGTGTGTGTGTGTGTGTGTAGGGGGGGGGGGGGGGGGGGGGTTAAATGTGGATCCTGGACCTGTTACACAATGCGGCCGGCTGCTCCTCTGCAAGCACACTTTATAACATCCAACCTGGGGCGGAGGTGGAGGGGTGCAGGGGGATATGTTTGAAAGAGAGGTTGTCGTGGGACGGCGGATGGGTACAAAGAGAACGAAAGAGAGAGAGGGAGGGAGGGAGGGAGGGAGGGAGGTTCACATCCTCCATGAAACCGCATCCTGAGCGTGCATCACCGCGTCGCACTGTAAATAAATACTCTCTCCTCGCAGCGCTTCCGTCAACTGTCACTGCTCTGCCTCCAATCACCTTCAAGTCCAAACAGGAAAACATAGAGAGGAGGGAGGGAAGGGGAAGAGAGAGCGGTGTGGGGTGGGGGGGGGGGGGGCAGATTGGAGATATGAGGTTTAATTTGCTTCTCGCTGCAGTTTTTTTTCTCTCCCCCTTTGTCCACCTCCGTGGCGGCGTTTCCTTATTCTCCTGCCAGGCTGACTGCGAAGGGAGCGAGGCCTCCGTCCGTCCCACCCCAAACCCCCCCCCCCCCTCTGCTCCTTCCTGTCACCCGACAGCACCACGCCGGCCAGGACTCCCGCTCGACGATAATGCCAGGAAGTCACCATTAGGTACGTCCGCGGTTGCAAAATGACACCAGACACGGACTGCGGCTCCCCTAACAAGACTGAATAAAGAGAGTGAATTGAAGTGAGTGAACGAGCGAGAGAGGGACACAGAGAGAGAGAGAGAGAGCGAGAGAGAGAGAGGCAGAGACAGAGAGACAGAGAGAGAGAGAGAGAGGAAGACAGAGAGAGAGAGAGAGAGAGAGAGAGAGAGAGAGAGAGGCAGAGAGAGAGGCAGAGACAGAGAGAGAGAGAGGAAGACAGAGAGAGAGAGAGAGGAAGACAGAGAGAGAGAGAGAGAGAGACAGACAGAGGGAGAAAGAGCGCTACCTGCTAATCCCCTCGGCAACTATCAGAGGAGATGCTGCAGAGCGTCTGAGCTGAACAGCGGAGCGTGACGGAGCAACAAGTGAGACACAGGAACATGGCAGTCCCCAAATTGGGCTGATTGTTAAGACTTCAGAGAGCAGTGCATCTGTGATCTCTTCATCAGAGCAGGTAGCTGGTCCTCTAAAGCAACTACGTAGAGGGGAAAAAATACCCAAGTCTAGGCCTAATTAAGACAAAGCAACCAAGCCGCTGTATAAAATACCACCACTGTGTAGTCATTGGTATGTCAGGACACTAAAAGCTTGAGAACAGAAGTCGTTTTTTTTGTCTCTACCTGATCAGTTGCTATATCTCGATCAAGGGCTAAACTGTCTCTTTAAAGTCATCTTATCTACAGTTTAACACACGAATGAATAAAAAGGTGATCTTCACAAGCACTACCTATGTTGTAACAATACCAGTCATTTATACGGAGCAGTATTTCCAAGAACCCTTGCTTCGTAGAAAAGAACCAAGTCAAAATGTCCCCAAAATGATTAGTGATAAATTATACGGCACAATCACGTGCTTATCCTACAGAGACTCATAAAATCCACTCCAGCGACTGCCACTGTCCCCTTCAGCGGTGGAGCTCAGGCGTGAAGTTCCTGAAGCACTTCTCCTATTGTTTTATTACACTTCAATGAGTGCCACTGATAATTACACACAGATGCTGACTTCTGCTTCTCAGTGGTCTGCCTGGACAAACATTAAAAAGGGAATAATAATTTGGTCTGATCAAGCAAGAAAGACTGCGCTGTGGGCTGACTACTGACACGTATGTGTATGCGTATGTGTATGAGTGTGTGTGTGTGTGTGTGTGTGTGCGTGTGTGTGTGTGTCTGCACAGGCGAGTGATTGCATGACTGACAGTGTGTATATGTGTGTGTGTGTGTGTGTGTGTGAGTAAGGAGAGAAAGGGTTAGGAGGTGGAGTAGAGGGCATTTACACCCCGAGGAAAAAAACGACTAATTGCTTGACAGTTATTCTTGAAGAAAGTTATTTAGAAAAGTGGCGCTCAATTGTTCTTGCTCTCCTCGATGCGGTTGTGTAGCAACAGCAGCAGCAGGAGTAGCAGTCGCAGTAGAAGTAGCAGTAGCAGTAGCAGTAGCAGTAGCAGTAGCAGTAGCAGCAGCAGTAGCAGTAGCAGTAGCAGTAGCAGTAGCAGTAGCAGTAGCAGTAGCAGTAGCAGTAGCAGTAGCAGTAGCAGTAGCAGCAGCAGTAGCAGCAGCAGCAGCAGTAGCAGTAGCAGTAGCAGAGGTAGTGGAGGCAGTGGTGAATCGTTAAGGGTTCGTATGCTAAACATCTGCTGAAGAGGACCTAAGCTCCCACTCACCCAAATGCAGCGCTACAGGCACGCACAGAAAGTATGCAGCGCCTGTCCAGGGCCTCAGGAGGACATGAGGCTGCGTGGAGCAAAGACTATTTAAAGGCCATCTCTTACTGCCCATGCCTTCAGCACTGTGTGTGTGTGTGTGTGTGTGTGTGTGTGTGTGTGTGTGCAAAGAGAACATGAGAGAGAAGAGAGGATATGGGAGCGCAGGGCAAGGGGGTCTTACAGTCTTAAGGACCCTTGGCTGTTGTTAAATGTTACGGCGCCTCCAGTTCCAAGGCACACATAAGCAGCACAAATAAGGCTGACACACACACACACACACACACACACACACACACACACACACTCGCCACCCTGTTCCTCAAGCGCATTGCTGCACTTTATCTGCACAGCTGACTAATGACGGATAATTGAACAATTACAGCAATTTGCTTTGTCTATCAGTCAGCATCTAATTTGCCATGAGAATTTAACTCGACCGACGCCGTGCATCCTCTCTCCTTAGGCACAAGCCAGTTCGCACCACGAACGCAAACATATGCATCCGAGGGACACGATAATTGAAAGGGACTAAGGCGAAGTTCAACTTGTTAGGGGGGAGGATGTTTGTGGATGAGGGAAGGTCTAACATTCTTCATTAGCGGGCAGGGTTGCAGACTGAGGGCGGGCGCCCTCTCCGAGCGGCGGGGAGGAAATGGAGGGCTTTGCTTTTATTGTTGCTTCAAATTAACCCCCAGCTCGGCGGGAGCACGGCCATGCTGACCTCTCCCTTTAGCGAAATACATCTCCTGCTTTCCTCTGTCAACAATGCTGCATAATGATGGCAGAGGGCATTTAATTGGGGGGAGGGGTGACACACACACACACACACACACACAAACGGGGCACGTTCACACACAATCACAGACACACACACACACACATACCACACACTAACAAACAGACACACACACACACACACTCAAACACACACACACACACACACACACACACTCAAAAACACACAGTCAATCACACACACACACACACACATACACACACACACACACACACACACACACACACTCAAACACACAGACAAACACAGACACAGACACACACACTAACAAACAGACACACACACAGACTCAAACACACACCTGCAGGGAGTGATGAAACTAAATGCGACCTCACACAGAAGACCCCTGTCAAAATTGGAAGGGCACTCTAGCACTGCAGCCATCTTAGTTTCCCCCAGAGTGAAAACAAGTACAGTGGTGGACGAAGCTTACACATCTTGAATATCTAACAATCATGAATTATTACGACTACTGGATCAGACTTGAGACGTCTAGACTGTTACCTCTGTTCCACTTAATATTGTTGCCTTGCACGCCTGCGTGAGAACACCAAAAAGAGGAGCATGGAGAAAGAAAAGTGGATCCGATCCAATCCAGCCCCCTTAAAGACGCGTCTGTGCTTTCTTTACACGCTTTGCGGACACCGATACGTCCTGTTCCTCTGCCCAGACGCTGCGTGTCTGACGGGGGACTGGCCCAGTAGGGCACTGGGGAGGGGCTGGCTGTGACCCTGTGGCCTCCTAACCCAGAAGTGTGAGGCTGTTGTGGGCCAGCTCCAGGGGAGGAGGCTGGGAGGACACTTGACCTGGAAATCCTGCCTCTGCATCCCACCCATGCAAACAGAAAAGACAGGGGAGGGAGGGGGGGGGGGGGGGGGGGGGGGAGTAGCCCCGAGACACACAGAGAATCTGCTGGTCTTCCCTCCATATTTTGCAGTGAGCGTCAAGGGATTAGGAGCTCTTCTGCCTCTAGCCCCCAAAACCTCACTCTCTCTAATGCAGCCGCACCCCACCACCACAACCACCCCCACCCCCACACCACACCCCACCCCACCCCCACACCACACCCCCGCCCTCCAACCCAACCCAACCCTTCCCCTTAACTTTACTGTGTATGAAAAATGATTATGAAGATGCTCAGACATTAAATATCTTACCCGAGGCACAAAGGAAGCCCGTGGCATAACCAGCAGGCAAATGCACAATCAGCAGTTGAGTTGGCGCGGGGGGAGAAAACACACACTAATGCTGCTTTTTATGGCACAGATCAATGACTCAAGCCGTTGCCCACAGAGCCCACAAATGGGGCGTTAAGTGCAGTGGCACAGAGAGCAACGTGCCCCCTGTTCAGCAGCCTGCTTCCGCTATGGCTATTCTCCCCCTCTCTCTTTCTCTCTCTCTCTCTTTCTCTATCTCTCTTTCTCTCCCTCTCTCTCCCTCCCTTTCTCTTTATCTCTCTCTCCCTCCCTTTCTCCCTCTCTCTTTATCTCTCTCCCTCCCTTTCTCCATCTCTCTTTATCTCTCTCTCTTTCCCCTTTCATTCATTCCCTCCGTCCTCCACTTCACATTTCTATCAAAACAGGCTGAAGAGCCCCCACAATGCACTGCCACAAAATAACAACTGTCACCTTCAGCAGAATTCATTAAACCAATGTTAATGTTGTCTTGTCCTAATGTAATTTTAATAATTGAAATTTAATTCTGCGACAATATTTAGGAGGGAGGGGGGAGAGAGATTTTTAATTGACGTCTGTAGTAATTAATTGCCGGCGAGTGCTAGGCTTTTTTACGTGGGGAAGTAAAAAAAAAACTGACACCGAGATTGGGAAGAGAGGGGCGAGTGCAAGAGGTGCCTGCTGGGACGGTTTCATCATCACGGCTGCCCCTCCTACCGACGTGTCGGGGTCCGGAGGAGGGAGGAGGGAGGGGGGGTGGTGGTGGTGGTGGTGGTGGTGCGTGATAGACTCCTCTTCGCAGTCGGAGATTTAATTGCACACAGATTCCATTACCTCTGCACAAATGTCACGTTAGTTTCTGATCAGGGCCGAGGCAGGGGCTGCCAGTGTAGCTGGCACGGTGCCAAGCTCGGATGCAGAAAATGCTCAGCCAATCGCGACAAGCTTGGCCGACAGCACACAAGGAGGGGGTGGGTGGCGATGGTGGTGGTGACGGCTTGCTGAATGACAATGATGTAGAAATGACATGCAAAGCAGACGAATGTGCTGTTAACTGCGAGAGACCAGAGCTAGTGATAGGTACTGAGACAGCCAATGAGGTCAAAGTGACCTGCAGCAGCTACTCAACCATAATGTGGTCATTTTACATACCCACATTTAACAGCTTAACAGATACTGGCAAGTGGTAAACATTGTGAACACACTCTAAACAGCTACCGCAGTTGGGTTTAAAAACATTACAAACAAATTCGTCTTTTAAAAAAAAGAGAATGGAGACATCGGTGTAGAGCAACTGAAAATGTCTGCATCCTGCTGTTAATGAGAGTAGCTGGAAGCCTTCGTTTTTTGTGAATCATGTCATAACATAAACAACGTATTTCAATGATAAACTGCATAACCATACATAACAATTTCTTTGGACACAATTCTTTAGTGAAATGGAAACGAGTATCAATTACGGGGGGGGGGATTATATTTGGAGTCTCATTTTTTTTTTTAAATAAAAAAATGAAACCCCTACAAGTCAAAGTTTCAGATTTTATTTACACAAAGACCTCTCAAGTGTTACTCATTCAGATTGAGTTCCTTTAATTTTTCAGAAACTGTTCAACTACCTACCTTGAATCACTTGTTCTGGTGAGTCTGACACTCCATTCTGCCAGTGAGAATTCAGCTCAGCGTCACTGAGGGCCAGACCATCGGGCGAGTGACAGGAGGAGGGAGCTCTGTCGTCACTGCAGAAGCAACGTAAAGAGAGGGTTTAGTTGAACTCCATACATACAGGAATTGATATAACACCAACAGGTGGGGGAAATACCTATGGACACATACACAACCCACGTAAACAGGAATAGTAATCTGAAAGGGAAAAAAAATAGACGTGATTTCAACCACCATCACCACAGTTTGAATGGTGACGCATTCATTCCAGTGGTTATATCTGGTCTAAAAACGGAGATTGTGATATTTACAATCGGCTCCTAGAATCTGCTAACGATCAGTAGTAATGATGGTGGAGATGTGTCAGCCAAAATAAGAAAGGTCATGCTCCTGGACTCGTATATAAATACTCTTAATCAGAAAAGTGACTCAGAGCGACTCTTTTGCTCCAAATTTGACTGTACGTTGGCCCAAGCGGTGGCCATATTTCAGACTGTATGTTCGCCTCACCGGGACAAATCTGTCTTTATGTCGGCAACACTGTGTCTCAGTCTTCAAACAGATGCATACAAAGTTTGGTGAGGATCGTTAAAAAAATGGGTTTGGGACACACTGATATCCAGGACTGGGAATCGGCTACAGTGATTTTTTTTTCTTCCACTGGAACATTTCTGAAACTATTGGCATGGACAAGCAACTCGTTACACCAACACACTGACGAGCAATGACACATTCCGCTCTGAAGCTAAATAGTCAGTGGCCTATTGGCCTATGTGTAGGCTAACACGTGGCAATCATTATACAGTGTGAAGCATTAAGATGTGGCTGTGAATTAGTGAGTGTTTCCCCGATTCTGACATCGGTCAGAGTGGTGTAATGTGTATGTGAAGAGTGAGGTCCCAAAATACAGAGTATGAAACCGCCTCTCGACAGGCCACCATCCAATAGATTGAGTCAGTGTGTGTGTGTGTGTGTGTGTGTGTGTGCACGAATTTGCGTGCGTGCGTGCGTGCGTGCGTGCGTGCGTGTGGTGTGTGTGCGCGCGTGTAGCAGTGCATCTCCCAGTGAGCAAATATAACAGCAACTGTGCTGCAGCACCAAAGGCCCAAAACCAGACACAACAAACCACAGACCCAGCGACCAGACTCGTCATGATTCATGCGTGTGTGGAATTCGGCCGACCTCCCCCCCCAGAGTTAAAACTGGGGGCGTTTCTACAAACCCGTCCGCATTCTTCACTTCGGCATCAACCTCGTCCCAGCCCAGCCCCTCCCCCGAGATAAGACCCCTTCTGATTAGCCGCCTGCGTGCCTGTCATTACTCAAAAAATATGTTGATCCCTGCGGAGCGCTCGGTCCCCTTCACATTCGCAGCCATGTCGCCAGGCCCTGCACTGCTCTCCACAGACAGACGCTCAGAACTGGGGAGAAATACATTCGTCTAAGTAAGCAAATGTTGCTTGGAGACGGAAACACTGACAGCTGACGAGGTAGCGACTACATATGTCAACACAGAGACCCTTTCGGACATTTTAACAGCCGCCTCGGTGCCTGGGCACTTCCACTGGGGTGCCGCAGCTTTGATAGGACAGCCAGGCCCTGCCTTGCAGTTTGGGGGGGACTGTGGAGCCCTTTAGCATACCAGCTGCTCAACACGACACCCTTCAACTTCTCCGAACATGTGGTTTTAATCCAGGCTTTTCACACAAATTGCAATCCTTGTCAGTTTCAAAAGAAACCAGTTACCAGCCACTTTAAAGCAGTTTGTTAATTGCCACTTGTTTGTGTGTCAAGTTTCCAGCCCCTCTGGAGAAAAAAAAAAAAGAAACACTTGGATTTTTCACAGTGCTCTAGTGTTGGAAGAGGCACAAAGTCAAACGCTCGTTTCTTTTTGTCTTTTTTGCAGCATTGAGCTCAAAACAAAAATGTCAGCAGGGTGGGGGTTTTCCCCCTGCAAACAGTAACACAGAGTACAGTGAATAATAAAAAGACTGAAAAAAAGAGCAGTTTCGTTCCTAATCAACAGGCTCATTTTCAACCCTTTTTTCTCTCTCACACACACACACACACACACGACAGTCACAGAGATGATATCACAACTCTACAGCATAAATGAACTTGCCTCTCCCGACTGGGCGGGCGCTTTGAGCCAGGCCCTGGCACTTCCTTGAGTGGAAATGGCTACGGCGTCAGATCAATGGCCTTGACCCGTTTTTAGTCGCTCCACTCCCCGCACCTCATCTAAAGCAGTGTCGGCCCGACGGGACACTCGGGCTGACCCGAGCGGGTCGGCACAATTATAAGAGAGTGGTCTTTCAGCCATGGATGCTCACTTGACCCGGCAACACAAGGCGAAAGAGGGAAGGAGAGGAAGAAGAAGAGGAGAAAAAAAAACGCACCATGATTTAAACCCCTCCCCAAGACGTGCTGACAAGGTTACAAGGTCAACGCAGACATTAACGGGTCAGTGTGTGGCCCACTTGGGAACAATTACTCCCGGTCACAGCTAAGTGGACACTTGATTGAACACGACGGAGGCAGGACACACATCCCACAGATAACAATCCCCAGAGCCATTTAGGATAAAAAGCCCTTGTGATACTGCCTTTATGGGCAAAATTCATCTTCCTTTTTCCCTTTTAAAAGAATGTGCGAGTGTGATCGAGAGCTATTCCCGGGCTTGGATGTGACTAGGCATTAACATTTTCCTGTGCAACCGATCAGAGGCACTCAAGAGCAGCCACAAGGTGAGATGGGAAAGGCAAACAACAGAAGGGGGACACTGTAGGTAGGAACCTTTGTTCACTGCGGCTTCTTGTTCTTTTTTCGTAAACAACTCGTCATACCAAACCAAAATAATTGCAGTGGAAAAAAAAATAACAAAAGACAAAGATTCTGTGCAATCAAGGTTAAAATGGAATGGGCTAGCAAACTCTCGAAGGGCAAATATTTACCATTGCAATGACTATAAAGCATGGCATTAACTTTTAAAACCTAGGCCTACATGCCTCGAAGTATTAAGTATAAAAAAAAATGGTTGCAATGTGGTATGTGATGCATACCACACTGCAACCATGACCCGTGCTTTGTGAAAACACTTCGCTTTGCGGATGTCACAGCATGGGAATCGTAACCAACTCAGAATGTGACATTTCAAAGTGAGTCAGCAAGTCTGCGACTGAAACAGGTCAGTGATTCTGTCTGGCACAGCGAACAAGGACTTCTGATTCACGTTCTCATGTTCTTTCTGATTTAGTTCAATTAGGTGCCGTCGTTTCATTGTGTGAAATGTTTAACGCTAGTGACTTTTTACCCACTGACACCATCGGCTACACTGTGTGCCGTGTTGCTCATTTCATAGGGCAAGGCCTGAGCACCTCCTATTTAGAAATCCTTGCATTAAAAAAAAGCATGATTTCCTGGAAATATCGCTGAGCTTTTTTGTCCATGTGGGTGTGTTGCTTATCAATTTGCAAGCGCATTTTTGACCATTTGCATATAAGCTGCGTGTTTGGTTCATGCATTTCGCTGTGCATTGTTTACTTCTTACCCTCCCGCAGAAAATCATTCCCACATTGGCCTTCCTCTGCTGCCTGCCCTAGTAGCAGCTGTGGGCTGTTAAGAGGCAGCAGCCGCCACAGTTCACTTCACCGGGAGAAATCGAGATGGCTAAAGAGAGACACAAAGCAAGAGAGAGAAAGAAAGAGAAAGAGAGAGAGAGAGAGACAGACAGACAGAGAGAGAGAGACAGAGCCACAGCTGCAGCAGATGAAGATTGGTGTAAAAGTATGGCAGATGGAAAAAGAGAGAGAGAGTGAGAGAGAGAGAGAGAGAGAGAGAGAGAGAAAGAGAGAGAGAAGGGGTGCAGAAAAAACAAGTGCAGGAGAGCACTTCAACACTGTCTTCCTCAGACACACAAAACTAAACACAACAAAATTCTAAAAATAGGTTCTCCTCTTTCCTTTCAAGAGGAGCGAACACAGAAATATCACTTGTGCCAGAGCCCTGCTCTGCTCAACAACCCAACCACTACAAAACCTGTGAAGAGTGCATCAGCCGAGGCAAGCCGAGCACTTCCTTCTCCTCACACTCTGGGAGAGGCAGAGGCAGAAGCAGAGGCATCCAGGAAGCGCCGTGTTAGCGCAGAGGAAGCGCACTGCGGCGGTGGATGTCTCCGTTTTTTACCTCTCCCGCGTCTTTCCTCATTAGCCGGGCTCCCTTCCAATTCATTTAGGGACCCCATGAGAAACACGTTTCCCCCAGAATCTACAGGAATGACACAACATTACCGCCATTTGCATATGCAAAACGCAGCAAGCAACAGGCTTTGCTGCTCAATTGACCTATTGCTTGTTGTGGTAGCGGAGTTATTCCCGGGGATGGTTTTGTAACCAAGTGGGCGTCATGTGAATACCATCTGGGTACCACTTATTTAAAGCTGGCACAAGTCCCGTGGCAGGCAGCCTGGCAATGAGGAGGAAAGGAATAAATTGCATCATTTACTTAACATCCATTTGCCGTTGTGCCCGTTAAAAACCCATGACTAAATAATTTGGTTATTTCGGCTGCCAGTTACCGCTGTCAGCCAAATTGCCCGGTATACGCGACAAAAAAAAAGAGCTAAGCTGTCAAAGGCCTGATAAAGAAGGAGCCAACATGTTTGCCATATTATGCCCACCATTGAGAGTCACTTCATGTCCATCTCACATCCAGTCACACCAAGCTCTCCTCACCATTCAACACCATGCAATCCTGGTGAAAGAAGGACTGTATGGCAATTGTACCAACACGTGCACTTCTCATCTAAGCTGCCACTGGGGAGTGCTGGGGCACGCTGACTGTGGGCCGGGCTAGGGAGCAAGGCGTGCCCCTACATCAAAGACCACCTGAAACATTCACCAGGTGCTGCCGGCGCAGCAGGGCACTTCACGGCGTCTGGGTGTGCTTTGTACCCCCTCACGATGAGATCACCAGTCATGTTAAACAGCATAACCCCCATCACTCACCCTCATTTTGCTGCTTAGCTTTGTGTTGCATGGGGGGTCAGCTGCCTCTCTCGCCTGCTCTCTCTCTCTCTCTCTCACTCTTTCAGATAACTGAAACCTTCGAGAAGAAACTGCATGTACTCACATACAGTTGATATATGATATCCATTCCACGTGATAACCTGAATGCTTTCTAAACCATTCCAACATCCAAACATTTTAGTCACCGAGCGAGTAGCCAACTTGCTACTGTGACAACTAACACTATTCTGTTTCACTTGAAGCCCAATGCCGGCTTAGGGCCCATGCTCTCTTCACAACAAGACAGACAAAGGATGCACCAGACCCACTTGTGTCATGAGGAAGAGAGATGGCCTAGGTGAATTGTAACACATTGAGGTATGCACTTGTGTGTCATTTCATTCAGACATTATTTAACTTACATCGTCTTGTCATTACTACAGCCACATCTACACTAAGTGGTGTGCGAGACAAGTCTACACTATGCGGTATGCAAAACAATTCTTTAACCACCAGAATCCAAACTGTCTTTCTTAAATGCATGCTATGAGGCTGCATGCAGACTACAAACACATACATTTGTCATATTTCGTATACAAGGCATTTACAAATGAGTGCTTGAACTGAAGCATCTTATTCAGTTCAGTGGAGTGGAAGTCATGTGTAAAATGTTTTCTCTAATGATTTAAATCATATTTGGAGCAAATTCACGTCAAACGTATCAACACCGGTAACAAACAAAAAAAGTAGGAGGACAACGTTTGAACAGTCCATGGTTGCAAAAGGTTTAAGGTTAAAGGCAAAGTCTGCAATTCTGGCAAAAGATTGTTGATATTTGAAGTCAACAGCCAATCAAGTTACAGTCCTCCTTTCCGCGTGCCTAAAGCAATGTGTTGATTTGCAGGAATAGTTTATAGTCTAAGGTACTATATTCGTTTTACATTACAGAGCCAGGACTGTGTGCGAACACAAAGTTTTGTTGAGTGTCCACACTAAATAGATAGCTAGAGGACTGCAAGGAACAAATGTATACTAGATAAGAATCATGGACTCACCTTTAAATATACTCTACAGCATTCTCTACTGTTAATGCGGTCAGCTTTGGAGGCCACTAAAAAGTATGTCAGAGAGAATACAATCCTAATGTTTTGACCACCATCTGAATTAGGGAGGCACAGATAAGCCCCAGCCGGCCAATAATCTGTTGTGCAGAATGAACTGTTGAATCAACCACCAATGTTCTTATCAATACGTTAATGTTTGCCATATCTCATGCATGCACTTTGAGTTGAGAAAGTTCTTCTTTCCAAATTGCCACTGACATAACAGAGAACACTTGATATCTACGTGCGTCATAATCCATTAAATATTTAGATTTGTCTGAATGGGGGTAAAAAAATGGAAACTTAATTTCTTCAGGCGTTTGCCAATGTTTTCCTGGACAATCATCAATTGGCTGACCATTTTCCTAGTGGTGCATCAATGTTTTGAATAATGGGTGGGCCTGGCCATTCTCTGGTGTGATTACCGACCTGTGGACTCCATCATTTTGGTGTGAATAAAGGCAACAACCAGTCAGACACCGGACCTCCTGCCCTTTTCTTATTAAGGAGCTCTTCTCTTCTTTCTGTGTCTTGAACAGTCAGGTTGGCTTCATTCAGCGTGTGATCGTTAGCCTCTCCCATTAGGCGCATGGATAAATATATCAAATAAACAAGCAACAACCAGTCAATTAAAAGCTGGCAGTTTCAGAGGGGATCAAAACGGAGAGTAGGATCTTTAATGTGTGGTTTTTATTATGTTGAAGGCACAACATGCATACACATATGCGCGCACACACATACACACACACACACCCCCAACCCCCCCCCCCCCCCCCCCCCCCCACACACACACACAGAGAAATGCTGAACTTCAAAAGAAGTTTCATCAGTTGTGGGCCCTTTGAATTCACGCTGAGATTCAATTGAAAAATGCATCAATTTGCAAAATAATTAGTACACAAGCGCTGATAAGGTCATTAATATGCACAACAGCTTCCTTATTAAACACGTTTTAATTGTGAACATATTGCTACCGACAGGGGTGCAATCCCACAGTTCCCACGGAGGGAACTTAAAACAAGAAGGTCGGGCTAGAAAGAGATTATTGTTTGTCTCCAAAGACTGAGATTGAAACACACACTGACACCCAGCCAGCAAAATTAGTATTGTAGCTCCTCCTGCTATCCCCCCTCCTCCCACCACCACCACCACCACGTTGGGCCAGCGCCACTCAATCACAGTGGGGCCCACTGAACTCCTGGCTCAGATCTTTGTATTCTGATGGCTTATCACATCCTGAGTGGCAGCTCGGGCTTGAGCAATCCACGATCACCCCCCTCATCCCTCCACACACACACACACACACACACACACACACACACACACACACACACACACTAACACACACCGACAGACAGAGACACACACACACACACACACACACACAGAAAAAAAGAAAACGAAGAAGAAGAAGAAGAGAGGCATGATCAAAGAGGAATAACTTCCCCCCAAGTCGTGGTGATGTGATGGAGGAGCAGGGCCTGCCATGTTCCATGTCTCGTCAGAGAGGCGCACCGGAGGAGATCACGCCAGGGCAACAACCCAAGGCTGTGGAATCCACCGAGGTGCTGCAGCTTATCTCCTGAATCAGCTGCTTAGGCTTCATTAATGTCTTCTGGGTAAGAGGGCGAGGGCTGGCAGGTTTAATAGGGGTTTTGTCTACTCGTGTAAATAGCTGGCCTATGTGATGGCTGACTATAGAACTACTATAGAATACTATAGACTATATAATAGCATACTATAGAACAGCATAGCATAGTCTGCATACATTTTAATGGACAAACTCATTAGGAGTGAACCCCCTAGGTGTTCATTATTAATTATTTGTAATGATTTGCCTTGTTCTGCTACAATTTATGTCATACAGCTTTGAAATCGCATCCGTATGTAGACAGATACTATTGCAAGATAAAAGGGGCAGTCATTTTATCATTGCATATCTAGAAAATCGACACTAGACGTCTTTTCAGAAGAAGGAACCCCACTGAGCTAGGATAATATACATTAGATTAGATCGCAGAATGTGCGAATGTTAGATCCCCGAGACACCAAAACGGCCGAGTAAAGGAACAGCCCATCTGAGAGTATGATGAACTGATGTCAGACCAGTCGGTCTCTGACCATCCTTGTTCAATAAGTAGGCTAGACAAGTGTCAAACTCAAGGCCCGGGGGCCTGATCAGGCCCGACAAGCCTTTTAATCTGGCCCGCCAGCTCCTCAGAATGTCGCAAAAAGTTCCATTGATTTGAATGAGCAACAGGGACATTTTATTTGGTTTGCCTAATTTTCCCTCAGGATTAATAAAGTATCCATCTATTTATCTATCGGAGCTTGTCTGCCGCGGCCATTTTTTTTATTTCGGCCCTCTGTGTATTTGAGTTTGACACACCTGGGCTAGACAAATATAGCAGGCACAAAATGCAGCAAAGCCACAACATACAACATATCATGAGCGAAATAAGAAGTCAGCGCCATGACTGATGAGTTATAAAGGGCTTAATCAATGCCAGGAGAGGACTTTAATGGTCTTCTAACTGTCCACATAAAAACAGCATAGTAATATCACATCATCTGGTGATATCATATCACTTCAAATTGGTATTGAGTCCTTGAAATATATTATTTATTTTATATATTATTTTATTATAAGTATGGCAGCCATGAAATTGAGAAAATGTCACAATTGTTGGTGAATTTTATGTAACATTAAGAGGTATCAAAGCTCGTAACATCTTCTTATGTACAAACCGTACATATGTATAAAAAAAAAAACTCCAATGTAATGAACTGGAATTGTGCCATTGAAAAGTTACCTCATGATACAGTTATAACGATTCAATATATTGCAATATATTGCGATACTGTAAGAAAGACGATATATTGCCATTTTTTATAGGAAAACGTTAATAATATAAAGAACACAGAACCATATGCATAAAACACTGCTATCTGTGGTTTAAACACAACACAAAATTAAACACTGTCTGCAACAAATCTTTGCATGTAAACTATTGCTTAAAAATCGATACACAAATGTATCTATTTCTTACACCCCAACCAAATATAAAACGCGTATTATTCAATGAACTTTCTTTTGCCCCCTGTGATGTAATAGAAAAAGCAGCTGCTATCTACAGTGGCTAGTACCTCCATCACTGGAGGCGTGCTGATGAGCATGTTTTCAAATCACTGTTGTTTTGAGTATTTCCAGATACGTGGGAAAAGCTTTAAATGTCAAATGAAATGAGTCTCTAACCACAGAGCTCTTTTACCTGAGAACCCACAAAGCCAGGTATTGTTTGTTTCTATTAAAAGCTGTTGAAAGCTGACTTTTCTTTTCTTATTTTCTTTTCCTTTTTTTATGAGAACTTGGGTATCAGAGACAATTGATGGACGGATCGAAAGTAACACAATGACTACTATAAGAGTCAACATGGTTCAAAAGTAGTACATTCAATTTCAAAGCCTTTAAAAGCAACTCCCTAGCTAGTAAACAACATTTTTTTGTAGAACACTTACGAATTCCAAGAACACTGGGAAGTTACTTTCAGATGGCAGTATGACAAAAACGAACAGATGTTTCAAAAGAAGAAATGTGTCGGGTCTACAACTAGACTGACAGTTAAGGTCTAAAGAGTTTTTCAGCATTCCTTAGTCAATGTATGTACTAACCCTGCAACCATTTACATAACCCTATGGGCAATAACATAGCATTTCTGTTAGCCATGACGTCGCAGGTAAGATCAGGAAGAATCCTGTCTGCTGTGCAAATCCGCCCCAATCATAGAAAATCAATGGGCCCAGCAATCTTAATCACCCACCTACTATCGCCATCAATTCTGCTCATGTTCCTCGAAATGGTTACACACTGCAATCACATCAAGCCACTGATTGGTGTCCATGATGTAACTGTTTTCACCGACTGTCGAACAAGATGTTGGTAAAGTAATATTCCTGGTGTTTGTCCACTGTTGCCAGAATGCAGGATCTTTTGCTTGACCTAATGCTGGTGAAATAACCAGTCTATATTAATTTAACACAGCCGAGTTAGTGCTTGGCAGCTAGTGAGGAAGTCTGATTCTTCACTTCGTTTAGTCTCTATGACACCAAAAGAGAACAAAGAAAACGACTACAAAGTTCAACATCAACATGGTGAGGCTCAAACTCAGTCTTCTTTATCAATGCTAACCACTTTGGCAAACCTATGGAAATTACTTCCTGATATGACTCAACATTCAATTGTCAAGCTGAACTAATATGATACATGGTTTAAATGTAAACCCAGGCTACACAACATGGATAAAGACATGGCTTTAGTATTCAAGTATACATAAGAGAGAGAGCGCTTCATAAGGGGTTATTAGGATTTTGCACTGTAGGCATAGGTAAGGCTAAAAGGCATAAGATCAACCATGACTGAGAACATTACTGCAATACAGCAATATGTTGAGAAAATGATGGTAACAAAATATTGACACAAAGTGTCTTTTTTTAATTTTCATTTTTTTGTAGACCTAGCTGTCCAGGCACAACAGTTGGGAAATAGCAACTCTGCTATAAACTGGTGCAATACATCTTCTCATTTCCTGTTTTTATAAATGTTCCCTGTTCTAAATAAACAGATAAACTATATGATCATAATATACGTTCATATACATTTTTCAGTCCCAAAAAAGTCCCATCAGTGTCGATAAAGCTGGAGAAGTTGTCTTTTGTAGACCAGTTAATGCAGGCAACAATACCGGTCTCAAAATGTCTTTCCTCCCATCCTCTTTAGGTTTTAGAATGCCAGATCACTGTAAAAGCCTTTTTACTTGGAAAAGGAACAAGATGAGATGTTCTATAGCAGCAGTTGCTAGGTTGTGTGGTGAGTGTCCATCATGACGTATGATATTCATTAGTGTGACTCTCTGCCAATCACAATGCAAATAAATGCTAACTTTCATTAAAGACAAGTCATCATAAATGAATAGGATATAATAGGCCATGTGTACATTATTGGTTTTAAAACATGATTAATTAGGCTATTCTCATTTATGCACATACGTTTAGCCGATCAACTTTACCTTGTGTTTACATTTTAGGGTTGCCACATAGAATTTTAACTTCTACTGCACCTTAAGCCAGCAAGTCATTAAGATAATTATATGCAACAGACACTTATGCATGCTACACTAGCAACCACAGGACTAGCCCTCAGAGCTAGCCACACATTGTGTGTGTGTATGTCAAAGTGTGTCAAATCTGATATCCCATCATCAATGCATCATCTAATTCTGCCTACCAACAAAAAGTGTTTTAGGTAAAATACTGACAGCCCATCTCTGCTTTTGGCAAAACAGTTGGTTAGAAAGACAATCACACCATTCAAACATTCAATCGCAAAACAAACCCTTCTTAATTCTAAAATAAAGCTATATGTGGAAAAGTATCTACTAACCAGGATTCAGGAACTTTCCCCTCAAACACCAGTAATCCTGAACTAGAATTATAACTTTCCATTCATCATGGACAAACAATCTAACACATGAGCTAAACAACACATTTATAACAAAGAAATGAAAAGGATATCATGAAGACAAATGATAAGGGATAATTGCAACACATTTTTAAATCCAAAATTTGAGTTCCAAATATCAATGAAAAACTATTTCCTATTGTGTTTTCCTGGCATTTTGCACACACATGTGTGAATACCTTGCAAGAAAAAGAAATGCATTCAAATTAATTTAAAATGTTGCCATCAATATTTACAATATACGTAGGTGTGCAAGTTTTCTAACACAACAAAACAACCAAAATATCAATGCAGCATGACTACATTATTTTTAATCACACAACAAAACATTCATGAATTTCTTTGTAATTAGTTTTAAAGTAACGCCTGGCTATTCATATGCAGAAAAGAACACACAATATGAAAAGGAATGAACCACGACTGTAATCATTGTTTTCAATACAGTTGTGCAATTGTGCTCAAGATAACCAACCATACGACCTAGCACACTTTCAATTATAGATGCCAAAAGCCCCACGACCTGTTTCTGTTTTGAATTCTGCTTACGATTCCCCTGACGTTTAGTTCTATGTGTCTGTTAGTCTCTGACTATATTAGTTTATAAATAAAAGTTTGTATTACACTTAGACTATGGTCTGTTAAATCTTTGAAATATTTGTTTGCAGACAAGCATCCAGTGCAGCAGACACTGATCAATTATGAAAGCCCATGAAATTAATCCATAGCATGCTTGCATTCACTTTCAGAATAAGTTGTTCAAAAACGTGCATGACTTGAGCATTCCTACCTACTCCACACTGAGCTCTTAACTTTTACAAGCTGACAGTTGAGACAGAGAGTATACACACATGTACACCATGTGCAATCTGTCTTTTTCTACAATCAATATTTATGTTAGTATGCCAAGACAAGTCTGGACTCCACAGACCACTACAGCATTTAAAACATATTAGAGGTTAGAGGAATAAATAGTAGTGTGTTCACAGTCTTTATTTCAGTTTTAAAAATCGGAATTAAAGTTGGACAATATGTACCATATCTAAATGCAAAGATGTCCGAGGGGCTTTGTGCAAGACGGCATCATCACATTTTGAAATATGCACTTCTGTGCACACACAGTGTGCCGTGGACAATCAGTGTTTTACATCAGGACTGATTAATAGTTGAACATCACGAGGTAGTAAGCGCCAAGCAGCACTGTCCAAGCTCTCCATGGAGACAGGAGGAAGACAGGGCTCAGATCTCACCTGCGGCTGACCACTCCTTAACCAATGACCTGTCTGTCTGTCGTGTGGCGCACAGTGTGAAGGGACACGGCACAGAGAGACAACATCTGCCTGAGAACACCGCTGGAGACAGGACACAACAACCTCCATCTTTCACAGTTACCACTGGCTCACAATGCCTCAAACTCACATTGCCATTTCATGACTTTCATCGCATCTTCGGTGCAGTTTCTGCTTTTATTTAATTTTACTTTAATCTAAGAATTTTCCTTTATTTTTTTTATAATTTTCACAAACTTGCATTGATTATTAACTGATTCTGATTTTAGAAGAAGAATAACTGGTGTTGTTAAATATATTTGCCAGGCAATTCTGAATTAGAGAAAAATCTAAAAGATTACATAAAGAGCATAAAGACTGTGGAACTATTAATATCTGCACAAAATAATTGTAGTCAAGAAAACAAGACCCCACACAAAGCCAGCCAACCAATTACAAAAATGAGCGCAAAAATGTAATAAAAACTGAGAGTCATAAAACACTAAATTTATTTCATATGTGGTGTTTCACTGCATGATAAGGGAGAAATACTTCACTCGCCCCAACGGTTCAGGAAGAAAGCAGCCAGCACTCACAAGTACGTTTCTATGCTCGACATTGCTCGAATAATCGTGAGGAGCGGCCGGAGCAGAAGCAAAGTTAAACACCAGGCATGGAGAGTTTCAAAGAAAGTTCACCCTGTGCTTTTAAACCTGGGTCAGCATTTGCGAAGGTCCATTTCTGCATAAGTGAGCACACAAACCCCCGACGCCTGTTCAAATAGTCTGCAGCTCTCTCTCTCTCCCAGGCAGCTCATGACAACAGCCCAGCAGCAGTGCTGTTTGATCTCCAGTGTTTTCCTTAATCTGGGTTGTCAAGGTTCGCTTGTTGGAGGCTGTTTACTTTACTTCTCCGACAAAAAGTGTTTTTTCCCCCCCCTCTCAGACAATGACTAATCCAAAGAGCAAGGAAAAGTGGGCTCTGCCATTGCTAGATGTTAAAAGCTGTAGTTGCCTTTTTTATCTTTCACCATAATTTGAAAAAAGTGTGATGCTCAGATTTACTGTAGTGAGTTTACAACCACGTACATGTTAGCCTGTATGCGACCCTTAATGTATGAGTCATCACCTGCACCACAGTTGCAAGGTGAATTAGATGAAAATACGATTTCAGGAGTTAACACAACTAACAACATGAAAGAAAAAGACTGACTGTTTGCTGCTCACATACTTTACCAAGGCCCTATGGGCAGATTAATGGTTATAACTATCCAGTTTGCTCTGGTTAATAGTGAATAGCATATGAATATATCACGGTACTGCAAATGTTTCATGGTATACTCTGCAAATATTACATGGTATACCCAAGAAAATACATCCCAATTTTCTCTCCTGTTCACATGAAGTAGTACATTATACACATTATAACCTTCAAAACATTTTGTTGACAGCCTGATACCAATAAAAAAAAAACTCTGCAAACATTCTCAGAAAAATGTAACAATTGGGCTACATTTAAAAGTTAACAATCTCATCCTAATGAAGTTGCAATTAAAATGTATTATGAATCAGTTTGGACATCTGTAGGCAGCGGTTCATAAAACTGGGATGCGTTGCTTGGAGATATCAAAACAAACTTTAAAGTGAAGTCATATCCTTTGCAAAAACGTTTACGACAATAAC
The DNA here is from genome assembly GCF_963457725.1 of Sprattus sprattus. Classification (NCBI taxonomy): domain Eukaryota; kingdom Metazoa; phylum Chordata; class Actinopteri; order Clupeiformes; family Clupeidae; genus Sprattus; species Sprattus sprattus. The sequence goes on along the minus strand of NC_137908.1, from coordinate 8,439,853 downwards.
TCCAGTAAACGGTCAGCTGGTCTAATAGATTACAAATGCATCCGTTTCTAGGAAGAATAGTTAAGCGATAACCTTTACGCTATGGCTTAAAGCTCATCAGAACATAGTCTGGAGGTTTCGTAGGAAAGAACTGTAAATTGACTAAATAGCAACATTTGCTTGAAAACCAGAAACAACAGGCACAGAATGTGGAACTCTGCGAATGAAACGTGTTGCAATCGCTACTTAATAACCTGGTCTATCGAAAGCTCTATGACTAAAACAGCGATGGTAATTCTGAAGATTTCGTATGTGTTGATGGTAAATTACGACATTCTCACCTAGTAGTTACGTTACGTATAAACAGTTTCACAGCGAAATGTACTTTCACACAGTTTCACACTTACATTCCAGGTCATATGAAACAACATACGTTCAGTATTATGCCATTGTTTTCCCCAAAGCACAACTCTTCATAAATAATTTCTAAAAGATACATCTGACGCAATAAGCAATCCCTGCTCATTATGCTGTCAGAAATGTGGCGTTTGCCGATGTTTGTGGTAAAGGACAACACGTGGGACCAGCCACTAATCTCTGGTTATGGTCCAAAAATGTGGGTATGAAACTTCTCTACTCAACCCAGATTGCACATCTTCAGGTTCAAACTTGCAACGCGCGTTTTGAAACAAATGCATGCTTATCTGTATGGAAGTATCACTTCACACATAGTCTGACCACTGTTTTAAACACTTCATCAAGACACGGACCAAAGAGAGATGCGAGAGCAACAACTTGCTAGCTAACGAGCTAGCTAACTTTTAGAAAAGTAGCAATGAGTCGCTGCGTGTCTGTTTTTTCCCGAATCACTGACCGATTGGAATAAAACCCCGCGACCAAACAGACCACTGCAGAAGACACCTGACATGAATTCCTTCTGCTCGCAGTTAATTGTGTTGTTGTTGTTTATCACTCTGTTTCACCATTAGAAACAATAACCGCAAACAGTGTGATAACAAAGCCAAAACTCCATGTGCATGTGTGCAAACAAGGACGCATCAATAGGAAAAAAGCAGTCATGGTCAACTTACCGGAATTCGATTGTGGCTGATAATCGCAGCGGGCTCAATTCTGGGCTTGAAATAATCAACTATAGCCTACATGCGATCTTGTATACCAAGAAAGCATGCAACAACCACACAGTAAATAACAATATTACTCCGCTCGGGGAACTAACTTGAACTGAAACAAGAGATCCCCACTGTATTCACGGAATGCACAGTTTCAAAGAGTGATTCTACAGTTTCACACCACCTTCTGTCTGGAATAAGAGGGGCGAGCTCCTTCTGATGTTATTACACTTTAATGCGCCTTGAAAGAAAGGGGAATCGCGGATTTGGATGTTGTTATTTTTTGATGTTCCAAGTCCGTGACGTCATATCCACCTGCTGGGTAAACAACATTCATTGCAAATCTTCTTTGAACATCTGAAGAAAAAAGTAGCGATAGATTAAGTGAATGTTTATCTGTGTGCTTTGCCAAATATGAAATGCATTTGTTTATGCCGAAATAGCCGGAAAGCGAAAAATAATAGGATTATGAAGTGAAAGTGGCGTGGGCTGGCTGGCTAATTACAACACAGGCAAACGGGGCTTTTTCCCCCTTTTTCCTGCACTTTGTCCAATGAATCGCCGCAAGATCGGGAGGTGAAAGTTCAAGAGAAGGACAAATACTTATGCAAGGAAGTCAAGAAAGTAGTTGTCAGTGAGAATGTCCCCTTGGTTTATTCGGTGTTTGTGTAAAGTCATCTAAGTGGTGCATCAGCTCAAGGTATTTTATCTGAGGGTTGCAAAGTTTTTCGTAGCCAACACAAGCCCGTTTTGAATGACAACCTAAATCAAACGGCCAATGACAATGGTCGTCAGTAAGTGATTTGGTTCGATGGCTTTAAGCCCTCATTGGCTATACATTTTGAAAGTTTAAATCAGCCCTCTTGAAAGTTTTTTTCCCCCCTTAAAACATGTGTTAGCACGTCTCTACTGATCAAACACAGTAGGCAAGGTTTTTGATATTTGTATTAGGCTATAGCAGCAACATATACCTGTATAGATTGTAGACTCCACCTTAAAATGCAGTTATAGGACAGTCTACATTTCTGTTGCATTGTATCGTGTTTAAAAATGAAAAACTACACGTTGGCCATGAAGAAGAAAAAATCTTGAGAGCAAGAATACATAATCTGTAACCCAAGAAGCTATTCAAATTAAATGTAATTCCAAGTAGTGTTACCTTGATCAAGGTCTGTAGAGAACAGGCTATTTAATTATGCGAGAAAATAATTGTATCGATGGTTGTAGCTTATTCACATTGGCTACTGCTAGTAGTGTTCCTGCTGCTGCGAGGGATGAAACATTCTGTTTCTTTAGTCTATAGCGCCACCTGCTGGGCGTTGGTTCACAGTCGCTGCAAGGTAAAAACACTGTCCCAGTTTCACATAATTTAACAGCAGCAATGTCTGCCTGTAGACATGAGGCCAACATGCATCAGTCATCCTATGCTGCTCAGTGTACGTATATGGGTCATGTGAGTGATGTTTTCCTCTAGTTTTGTGTGACCCTAGAGGGCAGGTGTGACATTTGACTAGGTGAGATGACATCCTGAAATGAAAGATAGAACTTCAGACAAATTCAACTGAATGGTGGGTCTCTGAAGGCTTTCATGAGGAGAAAACAAAGCTGGATAGAAACACCACAACAGGGAAGATATCAGTCTTATCTTCTCACAATACAAATCTGATTTTTGCAGTAATTTGTATTCCTCATGCAAAATTCCCATAGTGACACTAATTCAAATAGACATTCAAAAGACAATTAAATAGCCTACAAAGTTCACCACTTAACAAAGAGCAAGCTGATCCATGTTTGTGTACTGGTGTAGTAAGCCATGTTGAGTCTAAGACAAAAGTGGTTTTGTCTCCCTTGTTTTGACATCTTGTTATGTGCCGGGGCTGATGCTCCGTGGGTTTTGGCTTGGCTTGATAGAGTGTCGCTTTAAAACAAATTAATTGAGGATTACTATCAGTTATGTAACACCCTCTCCATATGCACTCATGCACACAACAAAGTAATTAGCTTTCTGTTAATTAGGTAATTAAGCAAATGAAAAGAATCCACTCTCCATTTCCAAAGGGGATGGCTTTCAAATGATGCCCCCCCCCCCTGCTGTTAAGGGCACAGCGAGCTGGAGAGGAACAAAGGACTGCCACCCTTATACATGTAATAAAAGGAGATCATCTGCTTTATGTGGATGGAAATCATTAAGGGGGTTTCACCTGCTTTCCCATGATGTACCTTGTGCATGAACATAGGGAGAGAAAAAAAAAAACATGAGTGAAACAATGGTGAGAATATTTCTGAAAATAATTTTAAAGAATAATGTGAACATGCCACTAACCACTGGATGCCACTATGCTACTGAGCCACTAACACGTGCATTCCTGTTTCAAGAACACAAGGGCTGAAATCAACCCAGAGGTCTGACACCTTACCCCACCTGATTATGGCAGAACTATTTTTGGAGCTAGTTTTGAGCCACTCCAATGATAATTATGACAGTGTAGCTCATCTACACCTCACGTTAGTTTTTCTTGCCAAGCAGTTTGTGAACCTCTTATTTACAGTGAGTTTTATTATGGAATTAAACTAGCGTGCATCAGAATTAATCTCATATATCTCAGAAGCAACATTTTAGCATGTCCAGATAGGGTTTAAATCATCTGCACATCTTACCAAACATCACAACACACCTCTATTTCCCATCTTCCAACCTGTTATCATTACTATTACCAATATTTTTTAAAAGCTTATTGTTCTGTCGGCTGCCTTAAGAAACACAGAAGATTTGTGTATCTTATCTAAAATCTGTGAGAATTCTTTTGATGCTCTCCTGTAGCCCCAAGTGCACGATCTGAGATGTAGCTGGTGTAGCATGTTCTGAGATGTAGCTGGTGTAGCTGATTTAGCATGTTCTGAGATGTAGATGGTGTAGCTGATTTAGCATGTTCTGAGATGTAGCTGGTGTAGCTGATTTAGCATGTTCTGAGATGTAGCTGATTTAGCATGTTCTGAGATGTAGCTGGTGTAGCTGATTTAGCATGTTCTGAGATGTAGCTGATTTAGCATGTTCTGAGATGTAGCTGGTGTAGCTGATTTAGCATGTTCTGAGATGTAGCTGGTGTAGTATGTTCTACACTGATTTATGGCATGAGTATGAGCTCGCTAAGAGCTGTTAACTCAGAAAAGCACGTAGCATGAAGTTTATATTAGTGTTTTAATTGTTATATTTTACAAGTTTATTTAAACTAAAATCAAAAAGTAGATCCTCATTTTTTTTTTTTTGTTTAACAGGCACAGGAAAATCAGCTGCAATGTAAAACTCATCCTGTGTACTATCAATGTCCATCGCAACTGTAGTCATATACAGTTAGGTCCATATTATATATTAATATATATATTAATATTTGGACATTGACACAATTTTCATCGTTTTGGCTCTGTACAAAGTGACAATTAGATTTATGATTATGTTAGTTTGTCCAATTACTTTTGGTCCCTCAAAAGGGGGGGGGGGGGACAGACATATAAATTGTTTTGTAATTCCTACACCGTTCACCTGATTTGGATGTAAATACCCTCAAATCAAAGCTGAAAGTTTGCACTTAAAGCACATCTTGATTGTTTCATTTCAAATACATTGTGGTGGTGTACAGAGGCAAAATGATGAAAATTGTGTCAATGTCCAAATATTTATGGACCTAACTGTATACTGATTTTAAAAGAAAAGTATGCAGAAGCTATCACATCCCATGTCTTCACTGAAGACTAGACATAACTAATGACAAGTGCCTTCACTGCCTTCCAGTGCCTGGATAGATTAGTTATGACCCACAAGATAAGGACACTTCAAGTTTCCCATTGAGTGCTGAAGTCCTCCCCTCTGGGCCACTAATGTGGGGAATACTATTTCCTGTCTTCTACAGTTATTCCAAGACCCCTTCATTCCTGTTTACCCCCAGCAGCCCTAGCACCAGTTTCATGATCGGCAATTTCCAAACCACGCCGAAGTTCGTGTCTGCACACATAACGCTGGTAGCTGGATAGACATGACTTCTTCTGTACAGCTAGAAAAACCTCTCCTCTCCTCTCCTCTCCTCTCCTCTCCTCTCCAACATGGTCTAGGTGAAGTGTTCAGCGAGCAGAAATGGCCTGTGCCCTGTTCATTTGACTCATTGATTGACGTGTGACGAGGAGCACTACTCACTCAACACTGACAGAAGCCCATAGTACAGCTCCAGAATCTGATCCGTTGACAGAATACAACAGTGAGGCTCTTCAGCAAGATAGAGGATAACACCCCTGCGTCAATCAACAGTGTTCTTTCAGTCTTCCATGTCATACAGAGTAGATAAAGTTAGATCTGAGAAATATGCCCACCATCTGACTTTCTTAATATCAGAGAAGGAAATGTATTGATAATTACATTATAATATCATGTTAAACCAGACTTTCTAATTATCCAGTTGTTTCTCAGGCTTTCATGAATTATTTGCTCAAGGACATTTAAATAGTTTTGATATAATTATGGTATATTTGTATCCTGAATTTAAAACTCACATTTCCTAGGCAACTCCAGAACTCCATTCATTAAACCAGGGAAAATGTGCATACCCTTCCTCTCCCGTCTTTCTTCTGGCTATACCTGTCCTCCTCTGCAGGCATCACTGAGGATCCATTGACAGTGTGAGTAGCTGTGAAATGAGCACAGTTCTCCAAACTAAGCCAAATTCAACACTTTGCACAAAAGGTACAGGTCACTCTTTTCCACAGGTGCCTTTGGGTAATTGTTGCCTGCCCTTCCCTGCAGGTACTCTGTGGACACCAAAATACACAAAGGGCTCAAATTCAAAGATGTTTCACATCCAGCATCCTGCTGCATCTGGATTCCAAATTCCCATTGATAATGGAGGATGATGCCTCAGAAATCAGAGCGGGGGACGGTTTCACACACCGTGTCGGCACCACAGCATTGGCAATGCCCTGAGGGACACCTGGCTGAATGCCGGCAGATGCCATGAAGAGACATGGTTGGCACCTTACCGCTCACCTGTTCTAATTGTGGATTACTCACACCTGCAGTTCTCATTCTTGTTGAGTTTAGCCTCCCATTAACTTGCTTTTTGCTCAGCCTGGGTTACTTAATTTAAATGTATATTCAGATTTTGCACATAATTTCTTCCTATTTCGTTTGTAGTACGCCACTTCAACGGCACAGTACCCGTAGTCCAAAACAGTTGTGCAATGCCATTTCACTGCTAGCTCCACACTCTTCTTGTTAATCTACAAGAGCATTTCCCCACAGTGCCATTTCAGCATGTGAAGAAGAGAAGAGAACTATTCAGCCGAGGCCTGTGGCTATAGACGGTCTTTCCCTGTTTCATTAGCATTTCTTTCTGTTGCTTCTGTGGTCACTCTGTACGGGCTGATTCCCATAGCGTCCCTGATGTGGCCTCTCATTACCAACATCAAAGTGAACCTGGGATTACTGGGTTTCTAGTTCTGTGATTAAGCTCAGTTAATACTTATCTGACTGTATCCAGTGTAGACTATAGTTGTGAACATATCTGTTGTTAGGGTGTGATACTCAAGATAAGATGGAGCCAGGAGGAGGGCTCTTCTCCCTTCTGGTCCACTTGCCTGTGAATTAAAGTTCAGCTCATAGCCTTCAGTCTATGATCCAAGACACACGATTCCTCATATATGACATTGCATATTATACAGTATCTCACTTAACAAATTAGAGATCAGGTAACATGCCAACCACTGTTGTTGCCAACCACTGTTGTTGATTTGAGACTCGGATTTAAGACTCGGATTTAAAAGACTGTAGACATGACACAGACTTGAAATTTGGGACTTGGACCATCTTTATTTAGTTTATTTATCTATGGTTTGGTGGTAACAATGTCTGACAAGCCGAACGTCATTCCCTCCCTTTTTATCACCCATAACCTTACGCCTGTGGTGTGCGCAGCCTCAAATGACTGTTAAATGCAGCTATTACACCGTGGTGAGTATACCTGCAGCCGCTGTCCTATTTTTCACAACCTTTGGCTGAAGGCAAAGGCCCAAACAAAAGAACGCGTCTAATGTTAATGTTAGCATCTATAGATGGTTAGCAAACATGTTTAGCTCAGCATCAGGTATCTAACATTAATTTGTCACTAGCTTTGTAATTAATGAAGTTAAGTTGATTAGATTAGCTTTAGCTGAATATTTAGCAAAGATGAGTGAGTGTATGTTTGCTTGTCACAGTGGTTCACAGTCCTTTCTTCTCTACAGTTTTTCTCAGTAGCCTTGGTACATCTCTTAAATTATCCTTAACATTTTTAAACATTTTCATGCATTTCTCGAAACAATTCGTAGAACGACACAATGGCGGTAACTCTTAAAATGCTTAGTTTATGCCTCAAAACTAAACTAACAAGATCACATCAATGAATATGGCAGTGCCACCAAAATGCAAGTCCTTTTGTCATGTTATCTAAAAAAAATTGTCAGTACCAAATGATATCAAGGACTCTTTCTCTCACAAAAATGTATCACCATAACAGGTTATTGCATGTTTCCAACTACTTTAATACTATTCTCTAGCAAATGGAATTTCGTGTCACTGACAACAGTTTCAATTCAACAAAGTGATTGTTGAAGAACATTGTAGCAGGATGCAGAAAATCAGTTGAAACTGGACTGTATAGCAACAAATACAACCCATGAAAAACAATTGGACAATCGTGCATGCTACATACATTCTTTGAGAACCAAGTCATGTAATCCAGTACTAATGATCATAGACATTTCACATTTTGTACACTCATGTTTTCCCTTTCAACAAATGTAATCAATGAATAGATTTATAGATGTTTTTGAGGGTAAGACTAAACAGCAGCCGATTGTACATAGCCTTTTGCATGAATGTGCAAACGCATTTCCAAAAGAATGGGAAGTTGTTGTTATGATGTGGAGGTTGAACAGTTTTTAGAAATATAGTTATAGTTACTATGAGTTGTTTTGAGAACAAAAGACACTCTCAACGTTTTTTGTATTACTAGCACACATTGTAATATTCATAACATTCATAACATGCACAGACCTAATCGCCTTCAAGGGCAGCTCGAAGCCTCATGTATCTGATCCAAAAATTTGACATCTCATGGAAATTGGTTTGAAGACTTGAAGACAGCGTTTTACCACTTCCTTCTTTGAAATGTAACCTGCATCTTGATTTTCAACATATGACAGGCACATCTAATCCCTACACTTGATGTTTGACAGCACGGTGTGATATTTGGACTCAACGGCCTATCAAATACAACCTCCCTTCAGAGCTCCTGAAGCAACATTGTTGGTCGGCTGAAATATTGTATAGCTCGGTCCAAGGCATTTTGTTTGTTTCCCATTTGCAGAGCCAGGACTGTGTGTGAACACCAGACTTTTTTTTTAGCACACACTGAGAATGGACAGCTAGAGGACCATGAGGAGATATTTGCTGAATTTGACAAAAAATATATTGAACAAGAATGGGAGCATTCAGAGAATGCAAACCTCCGCCTTGTGACCTTGACCTTTGACCTTGACATCTGAAAATCTAATAAATTATTGCCATTATATTACCCAATCTCCCCACAAAGTTTGAGGGAAATCGGTCCATGCGTTTCTGCGTAATCCTGCTAACAAACAAACAAACAAACATACAGGGGCGAAAACATAACCTCCTTGGCGGAGGTAATCATACTGTAGGACCACACCTTCACCTCGTGTAGTTTCAACACTTCCTGTCCCCAACATAGAACACTCAATAATAATATAATAATAACCAGAAAGAAAAGACAATTTTGTTAAAGTAGGCAAGCTAAGCATGTGATTTTTTTCCTTTACATTTGACCATTTCTCCTGACCAAGCAAACATATAGTATGTTCTCACTGCAGTATTAAGGTCACGGCCATGCAAAGAGTACATCTGGTCAGACTTCAACCAGACAGTGCGTGAATATGCTACTCCCACGCTGAAATGCAAGAATAAGAATGTAACTCTTCTGCACCGGTCAAAACGTTCAAGGACTGGCTGGAGGTATGCTGGTCAAGTCGAGACTTTTGTAAACATCGCCTCCTTGCCAGACACAGAGTTGTATAGTGGAGGTCATTAATCTGCTTTCGCACCTCACAGACAGACATTTTGTAATCCACAAGGGACCTGTTTCACTATATTTCCGCTGCAGGTAGGATTCCCTGTCTAATCCAGATAAAAGTTGTGCCATGGATGAATTGATATCAAAGATGGTGTTCACCTTATTTTAGACATAGCTGTATTACCAGTATAGGCTTATTTTACTAGGGTACTATTGTTATTTTGAAATTAAATTATATTTGGCTAGTCACGAGGACAAGGCCTGGCCTTTGCAGGTTTACCAACTCTCACGCCATTGGCTTGAGACACACACTTCTATGTCCTGGCTCATGCTAGCATGCAAAAAAAAAGACTTTAATTTATCTCACACCAAGAAACACACCTCACCTCAAAAAATGCCTTTTCCACATATATTCTCATTTCACACATTTCTGAGGATTTTCACAGATGTATTTGTATTTACTCAATGCTTGGGTATTGTTCACAAACTAGCTGAAATTAAGTTTCTACATAAATGTAATCCAAGTAATCAAATTACATTTAGAAGTGTAATCCAATTTCACAAATTTCTGATAACTTTCACAACTATAACTATAGTGTTATGGTAATTTTATCGATACCAGTGTGTTATTGAATTCTAAGTTGAAATGAATAGTTTGCATGACTGGTTTGTCACTAGAACCAGACCCGACTTTTGAACACAAAGGACCCAAAACTCTATTTTCACAAGTTATTTTTAATATTCAGAACAGCATTCATGAGTAATCCTGGATGCAAACACATGTTTTAGGTTTGCATTTAATATCATATTCCAACACTATTTAACAACTGTGTCCAAGGCAGAATAACACAATGTGAAACACAATGTTGTTTATTCAACTTTTCATGAGATACAGATCCAGCTATGTCCTGAATGTCAGGCAAATGTATCATTTCAAAATAACTTTGCATTCAAGTCTTATCACTGTCCTGAACTGTAAGGGCAACACACACACACACTCATACACATGCACACACACACACACACTCTCACACACACACACACACACACATACACACTGTCAATGTAAAGCGACACTGAAAACGAATGCCTTTATCTCAGAATATTTGCTCCTTAAATATTATGACCTCCAATTGATTTTGTCAATCATTGTTGATTAGTTTTGTTGTTCTGGGAAATTAGTTGGCACAATGCACACATCACATTGCCATTTAATCACCTGAGTTTTCTGCCATGTTAAGTCCTTTCTTCTGTCCAGTGTCCCTAAGAGTTATGTGTATGTTGAGTTCCCTCAATTCATGTGTTGATGAAACGACTCAGGACCAGCGACGGACACACTATCAGAGCCCTGCTTCGTGACGGGATTCAGAAGCACATCAACCCCTTCCTATTTTACCTGGGACTTAGCCTATTAGCCTATTGCTGTGTGTTTGTGTGGGGGGGGGGGGGGGCTGCTGGTATTCAGGGTCCTGGCTGCTTGGCAGGAGGGACCTGACTCTAGTGTGTTACTGCAGCTATGAGCCCTTTGCCAGTTTAGTAAGAGAGAGAGAGAGTACTGACATTTATGCTCGACATCAAAAGCTGCTAACTCAGCGATCCGGAAAACTGTTTCTTGGTGACGGAGGCAGATGTGGATGGAAGGTCAGAGGTCACAGGCATGGTAGCTGTGGAAGGGGAAACAGAACGGGGAGTTCTGCACTGAGCTTTTCCGCATGAGTGTGTCCCCGTCCTGCCACCACACAGGCCTAGTCTGTTGGCTAACAGCTGGATGTGCTTCTCGCTCACACACACTTACACCACCACAGGTACCCCACTGTTGGTCACACACCTCACCCGGGTTCACTAGACTGAAGATGGAAAAGTTGATTGATCTCAGACCCAAAAGCTGGGGATTTAGTTATTAAGTGTATCTGCACCCACGCATAGAACTAATCCAAAGAAAAGCCCGCCAGTTGATAAGGAAAGGCAGATGTTCATTGATATTCAAGAGAACAGCATGTAAAGCATGTGCACAGCAAGAGTGATTCCAACTCTTGTTGCCTAGTGATTTTGTAACTAGGAAGTCTCACTCCATTGAAAAGCTTTTTTTGCAGTGCCATATCTTGCCATTCCTTTGTGCTAATTGATTTAAAGGTGAAATGTTCCTGGCATCTTGAAAATATTCAGATATGAAAATCTGACAGTGTCAGACACTTTCACACACTTCCTGAAGTTGTTAATTAATCTACAAACAGGCAGATTTCTATTTTTGTTTTGGGTAACGCAAAAGAATACGGTGTTGGGAAGTTCCCTGCTGTTTTTTCATACGTGTAAAGCTTAGATGAATTTGCTGGAAAAATTGTTGTGTTTGTTTTACCTCCTCCTCCATACTCAACCTCCATCAAAGACAAAGTTACAATATATATAATGTTCATATCAGTCGATAAGAATAGATAACTTACGCAAACCCTTTTCCACAAACGTTGTCAATTTTGCAAATGTGCTTTTTGTGGTATGCTTTAGTTTACGCTGTCTATACTGTTAAATGTTTTAAGTTTGCAAACTTTTGTTCTGGTATTTAAACAAATGAACAGAGAAACAAACAAACTGGAAAACGTTTTGAATAAATAAATAGATCATCTACTTTACAGCAAAATACATAATAATTGAATTTATTTTTAATGATAAAAATAACCTACATAAGAATGTAAATCTTTTAATGCTTGCTGTAACCATACAGTTTTTTTTGTCAACGTTTATTGAGTTATATATTGTTTATCCACTAGAGGGAGATGGTGACTCAGAGCAAGTTGTGCCATGTACAAGGCTGAACTACGGGGCTGCTTCTGAAGTCAACTTAAGTGCTCCTCACTGATCATGTGTGCAAACGATGTTCTTAGCACAAACGTTTTTAGCACATTCTCCTGAGACTCTTCTGAAGCCATGATTTACAGGTCTCTCAGGGGTGAGTAGGAACACCTGAAGCTCACATGGGCAGACAGGTAAACTGATGGGCTAGACTACCTGAGGGGGCAGACCTGCTGTTGGATGATGGACTAGATGGTCTCACCTTCCCATGTTTGAAATGTGAAGAAGCCCTCTCTTGTCTCATACATTCTGGAAGAGACATAAAAAGGCTGAGGATTTCTTTTTACGGTCATTCACACAACTTTGTTTTAAGTGCAACACAGAATTCATAAATGACCCATCTGTCATACATTTCTTAATCCAGACAGTGGGTTTAATTAATACTCTGAGTTTGTTAACCCTGAAGGGAATCCATGAGGGAAAGAAAGGGAACTTAGACTTTGGATCAGTTGCCATGGTGACGGACTCTGTAAGCCTAACCTGCTCGCTTGCAGGTTTTCTTTAACAAACCCTGAGTTTCTCTCCGTCCACCTGCTGTGCCTAAAGCAGCTATTGGACATGGGGTGTCCTTTCCCCATTTACCCGATTGATGTTGAAGTGGAATTCATTATGATTTTGAGATTTTTGAGGAGAATTGAGATTTTGAGACTCCAATTAGATTTGCCATCCTTCCCTGATGACTACCCAGATAGCAGGGAGAGGTTGGCCCAACGTCGGCAATGGTTGGCAACGTCGGCGTTGGAATTCCAACCTTGGGCCAACGTTGAACCAACGTCGGCAGCTCAACCAATAACGTCAAAATGCAACGGTTGGGCAGTTGACGTTGGTTCAGCGTTGGCCCTAGGTCGGAATTCCAACTCTGTGTTTTTTACAGTTAGAGTTGGAATTCCAACGTTGGGCCAACACTGGCCCAACGTCAACTGCCCAACATTAATGTCAAAATGCAATTGGTTGGGCAATTGACGTTGGGCCAGTGTTGGCCCAACGTCAGCTGCCCAACATTTTGATTGTGTTTTTTTTTTTTTTTTTTTTTTAACCATTCCACCTTTTCCTGCTTTTTCTGTGTTTTTTTATTAAGATAACATATTATAAGCATACAGCCTACTGGTGGCCAGACATTGTGATTCCACGTCTCTGTAAACACTTTCAGAATCTGTATCACTGCGTAACAATACAAATAGCCACGAGCTTATTTTAAAATCAAAAACCGTTAGCAGCAGATATTGTGAACTGCCTTCGTCACTTTTTTCTGACTGTAGCGAGTCATTTCAATTTTCAACAAGTAATTTAAACTTTTGATCCACATTCATCAGTAAAGGTAACCGTATCGTTAATTAACCACATAAGACGTACTATAGTACGGATTTTTTGGTGGCCCGCGGGATAATAGGTCGCGTTACGATAGGTTGGTTTAAGTTTTTGGATGCATTAAATGTGGTGGCAAGAAGTATGACCGTCCTTGGATTATGGGACATTGTGACACCTTATCCTGATTTGAATTATGACATTGAATAGACATCAGGTGGACTTCTGTTTGGTTTAACAATAACTAAGATAGCGTTGGCAATTGGTTATAAACCAACGTTGGCAATTGGTTATAAGCCAACGTTGGCAATTGGTTGGGCCAACGTTGGCAATTGGTTAAAAGCCAACCAAAACCCGACTCTCACTCCTATTTGCCAACGTTGGCCCAACGTGTCCCCGACGGCCAAAAGTCCGTTGGCCCATCGTTGGCATGCGCCGTCGTGCCAACGTCTGTGACAACATTGGGCCAACGTTGGGCCAACCTCTCCCTGCTATCTGGGTAGGCTATAATCAGAAATGTAACCATTTTTTAACATAAGAATAAAATATTATTAATATTCCAGCTCTGTTTTACCTGTTATATAAAAAGAACGAATGGTTAAATGTTTACTGAACAGGCTACTGCATACGATCTCGCACAGAACTTCTCTCCCACATCTCTCCTTAGTCGCTGCGGCTGAGCTCCGTCAAACTGGCCGCCCCACGCCATCTGAACATGAATAGAACAATACAATTATAATAAAAGGACTGAAGTTTGTTTGTGTTGGTTTGTGCTGTAAAATCATTTGTGCTGTTAGGGTTTTAAGTTATTTTCAAGTCACTGCATGGAAAACCTAAAGTTGAATTACTTAAAGCTTTTAAAAAAAAAACACATCTTATTATTTTTTACAGCAGAAACAAACAGCAATGCCTGACAAACAAGGGAGAAGGCCAGCAGGTCAGGCTGTCCAGGCCTGATGGTGTCAGGGGACATTGGGCAATCTCCTTGGAAACGTACAGGTCCACTGGTATGACTGTAATGCATCTATGGCCTCCTCCTTTTACTTTGCAGCCACAAGCCAGTTGTCTGTGTAAGTTGCCAGATGGATTCCATTGGCCCTGAGAGGCCCTACAGCTGCTTCTGTGCATTTTACAAACGCATTGGTAGAAGCTGCTTTGGCTCTGTACCAGAGGTACTTAAATCAGTCCTGTCTCTCGCAGGGAGGTAATCTCTGCTTTAATAAAAATTAGCTGCATCCCCTGATTCGTGTGAATACATTATATTTGAAAACCGAGGGGGGACGTATGAGAACTGGAGACTGTACTTCTTTTTCCCATTGTAATGTGATAAATGAATACAAGTGGGGTTACTGGCAGCCTTTACGCAACAGGTAGAGCAATGCTGCCCTCTTGTGGTTAAGAGCATTAAGAGCATGCTCCACAAGAGAGCATATGCGGCCGTGTTCTGCCAAGAGAGAGGCGTCTCTCTGCAGCAGTGTTGTGAGGGTGTCAAATTTTTATTTTGCAACAATTGGAAAATGTTTCCTCTGGGGTGCCCTCAGCCCTCGGCCTAGTTGCTCTGTGGGGGACATTGGTATTGCTGAACACTGTGTTTTTGTGGATTTCGACAGTGAAGGGGGGTATTATGAACTGAACACAGTCCAAAGTCTTTGAGCTCCAAGTCGGAACAGCAGGCTCTCGGGACTGATCCCCAAGCTGGGTGCATCTGGCAAACCCACTTTCACTCTCGCTGCAGTGAGCTAGCCTGCCCGCTTGGCCCTCTAGCCCAGGCTAGCCTGAAATGGAGCTGTCTGGCTTCCCTGCTGGTCCACGAGGGCAGCTGGTTTGCTGGCCCTCAGTCTTTGGTTGAGCTGGCAGTCTTGGGTCCCTCTGTAATTCTGCTAAGCAGAGAATGAGCCACCTCCTGGGCAAAAGACAGGCGAGGTGTCGGGGTAGGCGGTGGTTGTGTCTTCCTGGGCAAGCAGGTTTGCAAGGCCTCACCTACCCTCTTCTTCTACTCACAGCAGCGCAGCATAGTGACCATTTCAGGATGAAGCCGTTGAGCCAGCATGCTCTCTCCCTTGCATGACCATGATGCTTATTGGGGCAGCCGTGGCCTACTGGTTAGGGTTTCAGGCTGGAAACCGTAGGGTGGCTGGTTTGATCCCCGACCAGTAGGAAAAATGTGGGCGGGGGAAGTGGTAGACCACTACTCTCCCATGCCCACATCCACGGCTGAAGTGCCCTTGAGCAAGGCACCTAACCCCGATCACTGCTCCGCGGGCGCCGCCAAAGGCAGCTCACTGCTCCGGGTTAGTGTGTCACCTCACTTCACTGTGTGTGTGTGTGTCACTTCCCTGGATGGGTTAAATGCAGAGGTGGATTTCAGAGTGTGTGTGTCTACACCACCTCTGCCATAGAGAGGACTTTCACTTTTTCACCTTCACTTTCACTTCACTTTCACTCATCGCTCTCTCCCAGAGGCCTGGACAGCGCAGGTCTGGACTGTCTTGGTACCAGAGCTGATGTTCTAAGCAATGAAATGCCCAGCTTGTTGGCATTGCATTGACACACTTTGTGCAGGTTTGTGTCTATAACTGGGGAGCCACATTATTGCCAGTAGCATCAGCGCTTAGGTCAGGCACACTTACAGGCATCGCTGCCTTCTTTTATGGGAGGAACAGGTTTTCGTATGCCATGATGTTTCCCATTCGTCCAGTGAATCCAATTCCATATCAGGGGGAGTTCATCCCACCTCTCACTTAGGTGGTTCATCCCACCCCTCGTGCAGGCAGTCGAGATTACCAAGCAGCGTAGTTGTTTCATCACATTTGTGCTCACTGGGGTTTCCGAATACATGACCACTAACGTGACCACTAATGTTACTTGTGTCTTGGGTGTGTTTCAGTCCAAGGCACTCGTTTCAGCAGGGGTGAAGACATCTTGCCGAAATGTTGATTCCATACAAGCACACACATACTGGCTTTTCTTCCTGTGCGTTGGGAGAGGGAGGAGCCTTGGTGCTGTTCCACGACCCTGCAGTTTAGTGACCGGCGAGTTTTGCTAATGAGTTGCTACCAAGCTTTGCATTTAACAGTTTTCTCTTTAGCTTTGCAGTTAGGTGCTCACGATGGCTACATTTTGGTGACAAGATGGCCGATAGACCAAAAGCTAATGTTCAGCGCAAATCTAGTTAGGTGACTAGTAAGATAACTGAATTGCTGTAACCACTGTGGAGGGACAGACTGGTTAAAATAGTGTGTGTGTGTGTGTGTGTGTGTGTGTGTGTGTGTGTGTGTGTGTGTGTGTGTGTGTGTGTGTGTGTGTGTGTGTGTGTGTGTGTGTGTGTGTGTGTGTGTGTGTGTGTGTGTGTGTGTGTGACAGTGTGTGTGTGTGTGACTGAGTGTGTGTGACTGAGTGTGTGTGTGTGTGTGTGTGTGTGTGTGTGTGTGTGTGTGTGTGTGTGTGTGTGTTGAAAACTGCTGTGTAAGCAACTAGCATGTGTTTAGCTCTGTGCTGTGGACAGTTAAGCATGAGTCTTTGGCAGCACTGCCTTGAGGTTGCCTCTGAGTGAGAACCAGTAGATGGATGACGTTCTGCTGTCCAGGACTCATCGTTAAGAGTGGCCCTTCCTAGACGTCATACGTGGCCAGCCAATCATAGCGGTAAAGTGATTCTGAGGAAACCCATTGTGACATACCGAATAAATGCTTGAAAGAGATCTTTGAAAAGCTGCCACGGGTGTTGCTTTTAAAAAAGGCCGTAGTAGTATAATTAAACATCTCAACCAGGGACGTGCACAGGAGTGGGCTAAGGTTGCTCAGGCAACTGCCCGTTTGCCCTCCTCAACTGAAGTTGCCCCTCCGAAGGAAATATATATATATTTGCGATCAGGGGACGGGGGCATGG
Source organism: Sprattus sprattus (assembly GCF_963457725.1). Taxonomy (NCBI): domain Eukaryota; kingdom Metazoa; phylum Chordata; class Actinopteri; order Clupeiformes; family Clupeidae; genus Sprattus; species Sprattus sprattus. The sequence goes on along the minus strand of NC_137908.1, from coordinate 8,422,590 downwards.
CAGCAACGGTTAGTGAGAGTTTAAAACGATATTGGCAAAATTTGCGATCAGATGACGGGGGCGTGACAGTGGCTGTGACAAAAAAATAATGTGTTGCCAGGGCAGAGCAACTGCTCTTCGAAATGCCCTTCAAATCCCTGTGCACGTCCCTGATCTCATGACCGAATTTCAGTCCAACCAGGTTCTTCAGCTATACGAAGGCCCATTTGCTGGTGATTCCAGGTATGCCAAAATCAAGAGTATTGTCAAAATATGCCAGCATGCCAACTTCCAGACCATCTTTTAATAACAGACTTCTTCTGTAAAACAGGTTTATTCATATGTCCTCTGTGAGGTTTTCAGCAGCCTCAGACAACTCCTTCAAAGCTTCTTTGAGTAACCGTCCTGGAAAACCCAAATCCAACAGAAGCATTGTGGTTGCTTTAGCTACAAAGTCTCCCTCCCACTGGTCTCCTGAGTGCGTTTGCCAACCTTTCACATAATTTAGTTTCTTCTTTTCAAAAGACTTCCTCAGTCGCATCTTCAGAGGGAATTGTTAACTCAATAAAGTAAACAATGCGCTCACACTCAGAATAAAACACCATGTCTAGTCACAGCAGTAATAGTAGGGATAGGCGCGCTCTACTTCCAAAAAATATAAGTGCATTTTCGGGTGCGAGTAAAAGAATGGTAACTTTCAGCAGAATAAAACCGTGCGGTTTTATTCTAGTCATAGTCATAGCAGTAACACGTGGATTAAAGTTCTCCGGTATTGTGCTGGAATTCTGGCTCAGGCCATTTCAGATTCAGAAATAGATCATTACACTGTAGGCTAAGGCTATGGAAAATATGCATATTTTTCCATATAATATTTTTTTAACCGACGTGTTGCAAGAACATGTATAGATATATATATATGTGTGTGTGTGTGTGTGTGTGTGTGTGTGTGTGTGTGTGTGTGTGTGTGTGTGTGTGTGTGTGTGTGTGTGTGTGTGTGTGTGTGTGTACAGCCATTAGGAGCCCTATATGTTTTATTAATCAAGGAGACCTAGACTACTTTATTAATAAAAACCTTTGTTTACACTGAGGTTCTGTGAAGTGTCGCCTCAATAATGCATGTGACTGTGCTACTTTGAAAAAGCACTGCAATGAATAGTTTTCAATCATTTGACATCAGTAAGCCTATTATGCTGCATACAGTGTTTAGAGACCAACTGAGGAACGAGAATTGAAAAGTTTGAAAGATTTTTGAAAGACAACTCTTGCCAAGTTGTGCTTGGACTTGGATACAATTACCAGAGTCTGGTTTCCGAATGGGTGAGTAGATACTCAAGAGCTAGTTTTAAGTCAATTAACAAATGATTGGCCTAACTTTTGACATAGGTCAATTAACAAAACCATTCACCTAACTTTTTGTTTGACTGCTTTGCTGCTGATCTTGGTTGCCTGTAACGTACAGCGGTTTCAACATTTTAAAAGCCATCAAATAATTTCAGGATCATTTCAGAAATGATCCTTGCTTTAGACCCTGGTTACAACAATACACTGTGGAACTTGAAGTTTTCTTTCAACATCATCCAGCAACCTCCAATCCTGCACTCTGCCCCATTTGCCAGAACTTTGTACGTGCCTGGTGTCCACTTTTCTGCCCCTCTCGCCCAAAAGAAACTTGTCTGTCCCTGTTTTTAACCGGCAGAGTTACCCTCGATTTGTTTATTGTCAAACAAAAAAATACAGTTTGGTACTCCAATTTAAGATACAGTAAATAGTTACCTTACTGTTATTTACATACTGTAGTAATACTACAGTAAACCTGTATTACAATAACTTCATAGCAACTCTCTTACCAGTACATTTACATGGAAAACAGGTGCACATCGCATCAACTCTGAGCTGAAACAGTGTGTTGACTATGGCAATTGTATGTGCATAATATAGGACGCTAATTGCCAGGGCATTTAAAAAAAAAACAATTCAAGTTTCTAAGTGGGCTGTCAGTAGGAAACCTTCATTGTTTGACCAATGGATGGCAGTGGTGAGACATGACTGTTTCATCTCCTAAGAGGAAAAATGCATTTAAATCTGTCCCTCTGACTGTCAAACTGAGGTAGATTTCTCTTGTGTTAACAAATAAACATTTATAGTGGGTCTAACACAAAATGTGTGTTCGGATTATGCTACCTCAGCAGTTTTACAGTAATGTAAATTCGGTTCTTAATAAGCCACATTAAAATGTATTAAAGGAGAACTGCGGTATTTTTTTAACCTCACAGTCATTAGTTAACCTTTCTCTTCTTCCGGTCCGGTCCGAAAGAACTGATGACTGTACTAATGACTTCTACTTTTTCTTTACAGTTATTGAGGTAAACACACACATGCCTATCTCCCTAGTAAAGATGTGTACCCAAAAAAATGGTAAAATAGGGCCCAGGTTAAAACAATAGTGGAATTGTCCTTTAAGTGTGTATGGGTAGAACAAATGTTTTGACAGAAACTTGGTTTTTATTGTACATGAAAACAAATCTTTATAAACCTCCAAAACAAATGCTGTTCTATTGTTGTGACTATAAGCATACTCAAATGAACCATTTCAAATTAGTTAACTGTAAAATGATTGGGACCTTCCAGAGGTAGCCTGCGTTGACTTTTAAGGCAGTGGATCGTTAAATAAGTTGTGAGGACCTAATTTTTGACTAAGCGGAAATGATAGTCTGTGCCTTTAAAGGCTCCTTGGGATAATTTCGCCTTGATGGATTCGGAGCACTCAGACTGAAACGATTGCATTCTTGCCACCAGTCCCTTCCAGACAGAGAAATTTGTGCCTCAGGAAGGTCTATGTCAAGGACCGTTTATTTTATATAGTGGAAGCTACTGATGGATAAAACCATGTCTTGATCGGAGGATGCGGACTGCACCTTTTTAGCACATAGCCTACCATGCACTTTCATCGCTCTCAGCCTCCTTAAGTCGTGCCAGTTCCAGTTCTCACTGGAGGTTTCTGTTGTTTACATCTGTGAAATAAAACGTTGAAGATTTTCATGTGGACGTTTGACCTGTCTTTAAGCTGTAAGCTTAGACAATTTTTTTTTTGTGCCTTTCTTTTTTTGTGCAATTTATTCATTGGAGCAAGGCATAGGCTACTGATTTTGCTTACATGGACCTACTTCTTGGCAGAATGCTATGGTTGTGATGGCCTATCTTGTTCTTCCAGAAGAATATCGTGAGCCACTTGCATCTTACCGACAAGATTTTGTGATATGATTTTTTTATATTTTCTTTTAATAGACTTTGGATACCATGTTTCTCGACATCGTCTTCATAAAGCATATTGGGCTGTACTGTGAAATATGCAAGAATGGAATATTTGACGAGCCGTTTGCTCTGAACGACATCGTTTAAAATGAAGAATCTCAAGAAAAGAAATAAAACGATGACCTCATCGCAGCCGGTATGGATTTCAGATGTAGTTTATAGTATCTTTCTGACGTAAGCCGACAATGATTTTGAATTTTCACCGACTGAAGTGCAAACAGCCTAAATGTTTTCTTCTGTAGCCTACATATGCACCTATATCAGAATCTGTCACCAACTACAGATTATGTAGGGTGTTTTTATTTTCCGCTTGTGGTGTAAACATTACTGGAAGGAGATAGGTTCACTTAATGTTGGATTATCACGTCTCGTCAATAGAGTGGTCGCATAGATGGCGAATACAAGTGATCTGGGGGAAAGCAACCCATCGCTTCAGAATTATGCTATCACTGCCTCTGCGGTGAAGCTAGCCTCCCTGGGACTCATCATTTGCACCAGTCTGATAGGGAACGTGTCGCTGTCCCTCCTGGTGCTGAAAGACAGCACCCTGCACAAGGCTCCCTACTATTTTCTTCTAGATCTGTGCTTGGCCGATATCATTCGGACGACCGTTTGCTTCCCCTTCGTGATGATCTCTATAAGCAGTGGCTCCATCTGGGCATACAGTCTAATAAGCTGCAAGATCATCGCGTTCATGTCAGTCCTCTTCTGTTTTCACATAGCATTCATGCTCTTCTGCGTCAGCGTTACACGATACATGGCAATCGCTCACCACAGATTTTATTCCAAACGAATGACACTGTGGACATGTGTAGCTATTATCTGCATGGTGTGGACCCTCTCTATCGCGATGGCATTCCCTCCGGTGTTTGATGTCGGTACATATAAATTCATCCGAGAGGAGGAACAGTGCATTTTCGAGCACCGATATGTGAAAGCAAACGATACCTTGGGGTTCATGTTGATGCTGGCCGTGATAGTAGGCACAACACATGTCGTTTATATAAAAATGTTGTGTTTTGTCTACGACCATCGTAAAATGAAACCCGCACAGCTGATTCCGGCCATCAGCCAAAACTGGACATTCCATGGCCCAGGTGCGACAGGCCAAGCGGCTGCCAACTGGATTGCGGGCTTTGGACGAGGACCCACTCCACCAACACTAGTGGGCATCCGACAAGCGTCGCACAACGCCAATCGACGGCTCTTAGTTTTAGACGAATTTAAAATGGAGAAGCGGATAGGGAAGATGTACTACATGATAACACTCGCGTTTCTCGTTCTCTGGGCTCCTTACATCGTTTCATGTTATCTTCGAGTGTTTGTCAAAGGCAGCACCATTCCACAGGTCTACCTGACTGCGGCCGTGTGGCTGACTTTTGCCCAAACGGGAGCCAATCCAATTATCTGTTTCATTTTCAACAAAGAACTGAGGACGCGTCTTAGGGCCTGCTTCCCTTTCTGCGTGGGTACCCCAACACCCATGGAGCCATATTGTGTCATCTGAGGGGAACACGTTGCTTTAATCTGGGACTGAAACGTGTGATTCCCTCCCCTTTCAACAGTGCACTCTATTTTAGCTTTCTGGGGTGGTCCTAATGGCTTTGCCTGAAATAATGACTATGATGACTGAAATAATTTAAACATGTTTCTCACATAAATATATATGTTTATTTGTTTGAAGATAGTTGTTGAAATGAACAAAGCAGTGTATTATAATGTAAATGATGTACATTGGTTTTGCTTTTATCCGTTTCTATTGGCGATTATATTTGATAAAAATCTGGGTAGACTTTGTTTGTGCTAAAATATCAAACCTCAGACATCTGTTGCAAGTGTATGTATCACATGGACGAATATGTGGATGATTCCCGCTCACATTCCCTTTAAAACAGACCCACAAACATCTTCTTTTCGTACGATCAAGGACAGTTTGACTCGATATGTCAGTGGCAGTGCCGCCAGGAGACATTTGCATTGTTTGTACTGAAGATGAAATAAACCACGATTGATTATTCATCGGTTGTTCACTGTTTTACGTTACGTTATACATTTGTGTGTGTTGTACAATGTTTTTGCTGTCGCTGATATCAGGGACTATGTTTCTGGAACACCTCAGCCAAATGTTCCCGTTTTCCGTGATTCACTGGTATTGCATAAGATTTGGATATGGTTAAGACTGAGCTGGCCCAGATGTAGTGGAGAGGGTGCAGCTCAGCTCAGGCTCATGTGGACGTGGTCCCATCTTCAGTGTTGTCCTACAGTGATCGGCGTAGCTTCAGGAGGAGTTGGAGGTCTCTACCATGTCCGTTCAAGATCTTATCATAGTGTCGCTATCATGCTAGACTACAGCTCTGGAAATGTAAGGTACATTTTATAAACAAGAATGGGAGCATTCAGAGAATGCAAACCTCCGCCTTGTGACCTTGACCTTTGACCTTGACATCTGAAAATCTAATCAATTATATATTACCCAATCTCCCCACAATGTTTGATGGAAATCGGTCCATGCGTTTCTGCGTAATCCTGCTGACAAACAAAGAAACAAACAAACAGACAAACAAACAAACAAACATACAGGGGTGAAAACATAACCTCCTTGGCGGAGGTAAAAAGGGAAGTGTATGGACAACTCAGGTCAGTGTCAAAAGACCCATGGGCCTACTGTGTTGTTTTAATTCACTGTCCAAGAAACCTGGAATCCTGGAAGAGTATCTGTCTGTTTGGTTTTAACCTTTGTAACATTTATCCTTTGTAAAAAAAGCTCATCAGATTTCACTCTCAGTCAGCTGAATACAATAGGAAGGAAATAGAGGTAATCGATTATAGCACTTGGAGTGAAACTGTGCTGGAAGACCATATTATGCTTTTGACACCACAACTGTACAAGTCAGTTCAGTGAAGCTGTTTCTACGGGCAAACAACTTATTTGATCATTTATCTTTCAATCAGAGTTACCCAACCCTATTGTACTGCATTGACAGTTCAGGGGGACTTGGAACCACACCCGGTCCATTTTGTCACACTTGGTTGTAAACAGGCACTGCTACTGATGGTATCAAAAATACCTCATTACTTTAATCTCCATCAGCGTGACACTAGTGGAAATGGAATTCAGTCTGCTAATTGGAGCCCTTTGTCTCAATGTCCCTGATTACTGTGCCTGAGGATTGAGGCATAGTGGGAGTCTGAGAGCTATTGCTACTGAGCAGCACATCGAGACCTTTTCACTCCCCAAATCCTCCCAGTCTGCCCCAGCTTCCGACTGCTCATCACATGCTTGTCTGATCAGTCTTCTGCGATGCTTAGATGCGAGTGTTTTCTTTCAAGTGATTCCTTGACAAGTGTAAACTCAGTTCCGGGCGTATTGGTTTGGCATATGTGATTAGAAAGATGGATTGAGATGGAAGAATTCCATGTTTTGCCTTGGGGAAAAAAAATGTTTAAATTAAACTACTTGTTGACTCATGTAAAGGGACAGTTTTTGACATTATAAACACTCATGTCGAAATTCACTGATGCATTTCATCAAGCCAAGTGTTTCTGCACCATTGCTGTTGAAAATCGTTGAGTCATTTGAGATCTGTGGCTTGAGCTGTGCTGTCATGTTTTATTTTAGACCTTGGGCTGAAGTGTTTTTGTGCAATAGAACCTTAAAAGTACTGCTCACTCATTAGACTCAAGTGGCTCTTAATCAAAATAGTGCAAATGAGTAACTAAGTGTTATATTTTTCAAGGTATAAAGGCCAGAATTCTTCAGGCATAGGGGTGACATAAGGAAATAGAGTGGGACTGTGACAAAACACATTGCCCAGAAATGTCATGACAATTACCTCTCTCTTCTTGTGTCAATTATACCAAACATTTTTTAAACGAAAAATGGAGGCTATTGTAGCTTTATGTTCTAGTTGATAATAGGACGTTTTAATCAACAATTACTTTTTCCCTCACCAAAACACATATATTGCAATGGATTGTGGGCCATGAATACTTGATTTGCCAGGCAAGATAAATCACTTGACCAAGAATATGCACTGCAAAATGTTTCAGAAATCACAAGTGCCTTATATGCGGTCTAATTTAGACTGTTAATATGCCTGATGTATCTTTGGTAAGATTGAAATTTAACAGCTTTTCGGGCTCAAATTGTTCCAGTCTATATCAAGGTAGTGAATCATCCACCAAATTACATCCTGTTAGCCTGGGGTTGGTCACATAATAATTCATGCCACCACCTTGATGTAGTAACAATGTTTCCAGAGGTTTAACAATCCCTGTGAAATATGTTTTTCTCTTCCCTTTTTAATGTTGTCTACAAAGGGGAGTATGTGTTCATACAAAGTTCACAAAAATACATCCCATTCTTTTCTTATAGCTTAGTCTTTTTGCTAAGACTTTAGCATACCAACATCATTTATTTTCTTTGCTGACAGAATATGCAGCTGGCCTATAGGAACCTCATTATTGGTCTTTTATTCAGGGTTCTTCTATTTGAGAGGCTGCATTGATTTGTAGGACTAGAGAAAGGCCATGCTCATTGATAATCATAGTTGATTATATGCCACAACAATCTAAAGCTGCCCAAAGCTTCAAAACAAGAGGATGCAGCAGTTTGCCTGCAGTACAAAATTTAAATAAATTTGAAAGAACCCAACATTAATTTACCCATATACTAAAACCCACTGACCACATATTACTGTCCTCTATTTGTCTCCCATACATAGACAAATTTCACATTATGCAGTTTTGAAAGTTGTTTTGAAGCCTCAGTTTTTAATTAAGTTTAGACTGCATAATTTGTTTTTTAAAATCAACAACCCCTGGAAGCTGGCTGGTTCAGAGGAGAGGCCACTGGAGTCAGGGTAAACTTCTTGTCATTCTTCATGTAAATGTGTGATTTAGATTGTTGCCCATGAGGTTTACTTATCATCGACAAACAAACAGGAAAAAGGAAAAGTGTTTCTGCATATTCGTTACATATGAATGAATTTACTGGCAGCTGCTAGATACTGAAGACATTGAAGAAGACAGACCGTGTCACGTTGTTTGATTGATGCTGGTGTCTTGAAGTTGATGCTTTGGAGATCTCCCATGGGCATGGGGTAACTGACAAACGTAAATTAGAAGAGATAACAAGCACAATCATAGTCTCGGGTTTCAAATGCTCCACGCACATGATGGCTCACACGGCAATGCCGGCAATGACGGGCAAATCCATCATTTGTGCTCAGAAGACACAGGTTGCATGGGTTTTAGTACTGCGCCAGGAAACAAACTTAAGTTTATCATCCAAGACAGATGTTTTCTGTTGATGACCAGCAGGTGGCTTCATAGGTATCGATGAACCTCACACAGGTGATGGGTGATGTTGCTCATCTGATATGTTGTTAATCAGGGTACTTGGTCCAAATAAGGTGGCTCTGCACTAATCTGAGTGACAGCGTAGGCCTGACTTTATTATCCTGGGTCCACCCACCTATTGCTTTCAGCTCAGGGAGGTGGGTGTGGTTATAGCAGACTTTATACCAGAAGTGAGAAATCTGTCTCATGAGAGTTTTTTTTGTACTTACATACCATACTGCTGGGTACACAGGCCTGACTATTCAGTATCCCTTCTTGAATGAGTTTGTGAAGCGTAGTGACGGGAACAGTGAAGATGTCTATGTTGTTATACAATAGAGGGGGTAAAAAAAATATTCCTAATAAAATGAACCAACACAGTTGTTACACCGAGTTAAGAAACCTTTTATGTATCACATGGAGCGACAAAGTTTCCATCGTCTCATAGATTTCAAATGAACTATTGCAGTCGCACTATATTTATTTGTGTTTAATTTAGTCCGAATCAAAATAATTGTTACTTGATTGAAGTAATGCTGGTCTAAGAGGTACTTGCATAAAATGTTGAGGAAGAAAACAATACATACAATTTAAATAATAAATATTTTAATTTACATTTTATCAAAATAAAATATGTCTTTTTCAAAGTCCATACTCTTATATGGTGACATGCATGCAAAGTTGCCGTCTTCAGTGCTAATGCAGGCCAGGTTGGGCAGGCAGGGGCACGTGTGGTGCAGCCTTTTCCCAAAGAAGGGCACCTAGAGACAGAGACATAATGTTACTTGACTGGAACAGTTGACACTAAAAAAGGTTGTGTGACGCAGTCATATTCGCAAATCACGATGCTACAAAGGTCACAAAAAAACAAGAATGTTTGTAGTGATGCTCTACTCATGGTACTACGTTTCTAAAGATCCTGGTATGCAGTGGGCACACATATGCAGTTGTGGAATGGTGCTGGTATGAGCAATATGAATGCCAGCATAACGTGCCACACCCTTTCATAACAATCATATTCCTGGGGAAATAAGAATGCATGTTCCAGGGTATCACTTAATGCACTGTGGCATAGCAGGAGGTTTGGGGCGGATCATTGATAAGGGTGTGAAGGGTGTGAGAGGGATGGCGCCAGAGCCCTCTGCTCACCTTGTGACTTATAGGGTGGCAGTCGTCTCCCTCTCGGCCCATGGGCGCGCACATACGCAAGCCCCGGATCCACAGGCTGACCGCACAGCACATGCCTCCCCCGCACTGAGCATCCCTCTCGCAAGCCTGCCGTGGAGACACCACCAGTGAACAGTAAGCAGGAGCACCAGGGACGTGCACAGGAATTTTGAAGGGCAGTTGCTCTGCCCTGGAAAAAAGGGGCAACACAATATTTTTTTCACCGCAGCTGCCACGCCCCGTCATGTAATCGCAAATTTTCACAATATCATTTTAAACTGTCACTAACCACGGCTGACACGATCGTCATCTGATCGCATATATATATATATATATTCGGAGGGGCAACTTCAGTCGAAGAGGGCAAACGGGCAGTTGCCCAAGCAACCTTGGCACACTCCTGTGCACGTCCCTGAGGAGCACCGTCAGTGAAGGTGGCAGGAGAAGAAACTTTTCTGCCATTGTTTTTTGAAGGTTTGTCAAGAGCCGAGAGCTCCGGGGCTGATGCGGTGTGACAGGCTCGCGAAGGAGGCCGCTTTCTCTCGTTTTCATAGCGGAGCGGAGCCTCAATCTCCATTAGAGTCTCTATGTGTCTGCACAATCCTGACAGCACCTTCCATAATACTGCTGCTGGACGGGCCCACACCTCTCATTAGAGAGAACAGGGCCAACAGCGGCTACGCATGAATTATTTATAACGTTGACCGATTTGATCAGTGTTGTGATTAATGAATCATCCTAGGGAGATTACACAAAACTGGTTATACAGTTCAGCTGAGAAAAAAAAAAGCATTTCAGCGACAGCGTTGCAGGATTTCCAGAGTCTTGTTGAAAACAACGAGAGAGAAAATGTGCGGCTTGAAAAATGCCAAATGTTCAAAATATTTTAATTATGAAAATAAAAAAGATTATGATGAAAATAATGGTGGTTGAAAAGGTCTTTTGTGTGGTGAGTGTTCTAGAAAGTAACATGCCTAAGAATATTTAAATTATAAGTTATATAAAAAGAATAAAAAAGTTGTTTTAGGTATACTCTGTTCTTGTCCACCTGTTGGCAAAAACAATTTCTGACAATATCCAATATGTTTAAATAATTGAATCTAGTTTAAGAAACCTCCATAATTACTGTTTTAATGCAGTGTCAATCACCAAAACCTTTGTTGTCTTGAAAAATGAGAAACAGATATTTTGTGAAAGCTTTTCAGAACATTCACCTGGGTTCCATTGGGAATGATAACATCACTGAATGCAATTTGCTTACAAGAGCAATAGAATTTCTAAAATAAACACATTTTTTTATCAATAACCAATGTTAAGAAAAGTATGTTATTTGTCAGAGCAATTTCTTAGAATTCCCTGAATTCTCATCAAGGAGTTGAGGTAATAAATCCCATATGTTATGGACACAAGCAATGGACACAAATCACATCATTATTTAAAAAAAATAAATGTTTTGGGTATAAAATCCATAAGTAACTAAGTAACCTTTCGATAGCCCTGATCCTTTTGTTTCCACTTACCCCAGTAATGACCGCCGGAGACGCGAAGGAGACCAGGAGTAGGTAGAGAAGAAGGAAAACTCTTGACTTCATGACGTGAAGCAGTTCCAAATGAAATTACCGAAATCTCTTGAGCCTCTCGAGTACACAGATTGAGTTTGATAAGGGTGAATGTGTGTGTGTGTGCGCACAAGTGTATGGGAATTTTTGCCAGTACCCCAAAGACAACTGAAGCAAGAGGTGGCCTCTAGACTCCTGTGTTGTGGGCAGAGGAACATTTATAAGTGCCGCTTGCCATTCAGACTTGAGTCACTCGTATCAGCATCGCCTGAAGTAGTGGGGAAAAAAAGGGAAAGGCTCCAAGCAACGTGAAGCACAATATGACAGAGCCACGCCATTCTTATTGTTAGGATGGCTACACGTCAGCCAGTTGCTGTCCACCACTCTGTTCAGGTTGATCCAATACAAATGCAGATCAACACAATCACAAATCTTGTGAACAGACCATATTCAAGGACAGCATCTCTGAATACAGGTTTCAAAGAGACTGATTAGTACTGGCCTAGAGAGAAAATATGACCTCTGCATCGTAAATGGTGCAGGTCCTTCTGTCATTTTTCATTCATTTTTTGCTCATAAAAAAAAAATCTTTTTATTTATTTTCTGTGAGAATTTTCCAATGGCAAGACATGTGAGCGGAAATCATCAGGAGGACATTCAAGGCTGAGGTTTGAGAATTTGGAAAGGCAAGCCTGGCGGCAAACCCTGACCCTCAGGTGCTCTTTATCGGCTTGGACTTTTTTTTATCGTAAGCAGGAAAAGCAATGAAATAACTGAAAAGAAAACTGAAATATAGCTTCACTTTGTCAATGCCACACTGAGGCTCAGCTGCAGAGGTGTCCTTGGAGGATGGGAACAGAGGTTCACGACCCTGAGCTGCCTACAAAACATTCTCTTCTTACTGCACAACATCCAGAAAGCTCTTTCACACGTCATATAATCACAATCATTGTCAGATTTCTTGGACATGTTATTATGCCATACTTAAACTCTATATCATTAGCACAACATACGTTTTGATTAAGAAGATGCACTTCAGAGAATGTTGAGTCTAATGATGAGGATGTGAAGGTAATCTCAACTGTACTACAGCTTTATTGACTCAAGAATAGGCTTCAAGGTTTAAAGCGCACTATTCTTTATATCTCACTCAGAAAGTTTTTAAAGAAACTTTACATCTGGTTATTTATATTAGGAGTACATGCAAATGAAATCATTTTGACACCATTTTAAAATGTAAACCCAACTGCATGCCTATGCGTTTAAGGTCAAACTTTCAGGACACTCTATATAACTTCTCTTCAGATAAATGATACTCAAAGAACTGCCGCTTCACTTAACAACTGCAATGAACCACATGAAATTTAAAAGGAGAAGTATCACCCGTAATAAATAAACTGTGTCTACACTTCAGAATGACAGCGAGAGAGTAAGGGGAACAAGGAGGCTGGAGATAAAAAGAGAGAGAGAGAGAAAGGGAGGCTGACATTCAGCCAACCACATTATGTGTCTTTGGAGTAGATATCTCTTCTGTGTGCCAACCCCTCGGTTGAGTGCCAGGTCCTGTCACGAATTGGCTGAAGTTCAGACTGCTGCCTCCTCCCTTGCTCACACGTCATTATCCCCCTGTCAGCCCCTCACACACCCGGCCCCCTGACCACACCGCAAACAGAACAGGACAAGGAGCACGGCTAGCACACCCTGACCACACCACAATCAGAACAGGACAAGGAGCACGGCTAGCACACCCAGCCCCCTGACCACACCACAAACAGAACAGGACAAGGATCACAGCTAGCACACCCAGTCCCCTGACCACACCACAATCAGAACAGGACAAGGAGCACGGCTAGCACACCCAGCCCCCTGACCACACCACAAACAGAACAGGACAAGGATCACAGCTAGCACACTCAGTCCCCTGACCACACCACAATCAGAACAGGACAAGGAGCACGGCTAGCACACCCTGACCACACCGCAATCAGAACAGGACAAGGAGCACGGCTAGCACACTCAGTCCCCTGACCACACCACAATCAGAACAGGACAAGGAGCACGGCTAGCACACCCTGACCACACCGCAATCAGAACAGGACAAGGAGCACGGCTAGCACACCCTGACCACACCGCAATCAGAACAGGACAAGGAGCATGGCTAGCACACCCAGTCCCCCTGACAGCACCACAAACAGAACAGGACAAGGAACACGGCTAGCACACGCAGGCCAACATTTATAAAATAATCATCCTAAGACATGTAAGGTCCTTGGGGTTTGGTGATAAAACAAAGTCAAAAAAAAAAAAAAGTGATTATTTAGAGGTGACTGTAGGACCAAAGTAAATGCCATCCATCTGCTATGTGGGAAATTACCAGACACAGTGACAAGCACAGCAAGCCAGGATACCTACATACTAGAACTGTCTGACAGAGGTCCAGGACCAGGCGATGCAAAGGCATTCCCATCATATAACCATCTTTCCTGTCTCCAACCTTCCCTCTTCCAACCCCCCCACCCCTCCCTCCCTGTTCCTAGCCATGGCGATTATGCACATGCTGTTGCATCAGACAGGGCTTTGACAGCGTGATGGCATACGAACTTAAAGCTCAAATGCAGTACTGAGCCTCTGCCAGAGCTCTTTCTGCCCCCTGAGAGACCGTGCAAATCATGATCCGACTGTAGTGTCTACTCATGGCAGTACATTAAAATGTGCTTAGGCACAATCCACTGCCCCAACGGGAGCTGACGCACAACACAAATAGTGCACAAGCAGGATGGATGCGCTTGTCTAAGCCTGTTGCTTGCTAAGGCAGATATGGTCTAATGTTCAGGGTTTGTGTTTGTGTGTCCCCTACAGGCCTCTACGTGGAGTCTCCTGATTACAGCTGTTCTGTCTGATAGCTTTTTTTTTATGTCCTTTTAGGGGAAGATATTTGAAACAAAACAATACAGCACCTGAAAAATAACACACACACAAAAATAACATCAGAATGCATGAGGATGAGTGTTTTTGGCAGCCTGACAGACAGTAGCTTCCCAGCATCTCAGCATGTCAGCAATGATTACTGAGAGGCACAGGACAGCATCAAAACTCACTGGTTACCGCACCATTTCCTCACTGGTGAAGCCCACAAGGGATGCGTTAACAGAATTCATTTTCTGCTTCCTGAGCAAGGTAAATACGAAAGAGGCTGGAAATGATTAGACACTGTTCATGGGGAAAATTGACATCGTATTTGAATTATGTCAGAGATAAGGCGAGCTGAACCAACGGCGTGTCTGACAAAATCACAATTAGATTTTGACGGCGCACTATTTTTCTGGGACAGTGTAAAAGGCACAGTGGGGAATACAGCCAGAAGCAGCCATTCCCTTTGCTTGCTCAAACCTCACAATTTAAGCTTATGACAATAAAATGGGGTTTGTAAAGGAAACTTGCAATAATACTTTATTTCTTTGTGTTCTTTGTTTATCCAGGCACTAACTTCGTTGTAGGCTTTACAGTGATGCAGAGAATAGCCCATGGAAAGAAAAAAACATTAATTTCAGTTCTCGGTCCTTTGAGACACCCATATGAGATTATCCTATATGAAAATTTCCAAGAGATTCTGTATTTCATGAAGAGTGCAGTGGTTATGCCTGAGTAATCCAGGACTTATGAAAGAACTGCTAATGTCAAACATTTGTCAACATCTTTATTCTAAATTATGTAATCATGTTGGGAAGACAGAAAAATCATTCATGCAGAACGCAGGCTAATGATGTTTTCGAATAGAAGGTCTGTTATGTCATTACACAAAATTGTGCAGTTCTTAAAAAAGAACCAAACAGAGATTACAGGTAGATAGATGGGGTTTGTCAAGGGGTGTTCATGGTTTAGAATGAACTCTTAACTATCGAACATAACCATGGCTCTTTCTGCATCTTCCTAACAGGATGTGGGTGTTCTTAGATTTAGATGTTATTATAATGGTTACAGGTCACAGTAATACACCAATGTGGGATACCAAACCACAGCCTAAATATTCTGTGATTGTCAATTTGGAATAGCATAGTATGGATGGAGCCTTGAAATCATCCCACGTCACATTACCCTTTTGTTTCTCCACCTATTGCAGCTTTGAACCAATTCTCATCTCGACGTTATACCTCAAAATTAAAAAATTGTCCTGATGGGCCGTATGCCCACAGGTACAGAAATGGTGCACAGATGCAGTTCTTGAATTAAGACCCTATAATATCAGTGCCATGAATGTTGTAACTTGATTCACAGAGACACAGAGCTTTAAAATTCCACTGTCTCAACATCTTCAATACACTCAAGTATGACTGACTCAGGGAACATAAGTGTAAATATTTTGTGGCATGAATACCATTGTGGTGCTTATTTGTATTGGAAAGAGGCTTTTCATATTTCTCTGTGTCTTGCGGACTGTTTGACGTGAGCATGTGACGTTTTCCCTTAGAAACAGTCATTCAAAAAAGCCTTGAGCTCTGTTGTACTTGTCCTTTTTCCTGCCACTACATTACTAAATTCCTGATCCGGTTGTACAAGGTCAGAGAAACATAATTCATACTGAGTGGGAGGCCCTGATTCCACAACAAAGACATGAAGGCCCTCATGGCCATCTTCACTCAGCACGCACACTCGCCCACAAGCTCAGCGCATTTTAGGAATCAGAACTATGAGCTCTCGCTTCTTTTCGAAGCGTCTCTCTGCATTCCGATGGCATTAGTTGAAGATATCCTTTGCATAGGCGATGAGTTTATGCACACAATTAGGAACCTCGAAATGAGCACAAACAAAAGAGGCGGCGTTACTCAATCCCTCAATGCAATGTTTTGCAAGAGAATGTCAAATGTATTCACACACAAGTCTTTTCTGAATGCAATTTAAATGTGTTGGGTTGGAATGTTTGAATCTCTGAACACGCATGGGTCTAATTTGACACTGTCTTATCCACGTAGCCACATTAATAATGATAATAATAATAATTCATTTTATTTTTAACGCACTTTCATTCCAAAGAATCTCAGAGTGCCTTAGCCCTGTGGAAGCCTGAACCAGTGTCCCCCTTAGAGCCACTGCAGCTATGAGTCAGGGGCAAGCTGCCCGTCATCACCAGATTCATGTCCGCCAGTCATATCTGCAGCAGTGTGTGAGGGCCATCAGATGCCAGTGACCTTATAGCGGCTGGTCAAGGAGTGACCACACAAGCAAGAGGGAAGAGAGATAAATGGAGTTCTCCAGTCAGCATCCTCAGCTCTCTGCCTTTTTTGTATGGTTGTTCCTCGTTGCTATGGTAGCATCCTTTTTTTTACCACCTTTCTTCAAGAAACACAGGTTTTCTTTACCTGTGACAACCTCTCAACAAAAGTGCCATAGTCTGCCATCTGTCATCACTGCTGAGGATACAGTGCCACTTTAAAGTATGTGAACCCCTTGACCACTTAGGAGTTTTCTGTTGTTTTACCATGATTTTTCATTTTTTTCATCACCAATTTTCCATAGAAGTAATGTCAGGTTTATGTTTATCATTTGCATGTACTTTTTTAGAGGGAGTTGTTTGAGTAGCCGAAAAATGGTGGGCTGTCAGTACCTTCTTCCTGATGTTCTCGGATATCTCGTTTCCTCTCGGCATTGTTGATCTGTGTGGGTACACCTTGGCACTACAGTAGTTTGGTTGGTTTCCTCTCTCTTTTAATCTGTGTTGCCCAAACCTTTCCCTAAGGATGTCTCAGATGATCGGTTTGCTCAATTGACTAATTAATCACCCAAATAAGTTTCACTGAATCTGTTACCTGCTTGACTTTATCAATTCAGCTGGGGGTTCACTTACTTTTGAAATGGACTAATTCCATGTTTCATGTAGTTTTTCGGCTACTCAAACTATTTCCTCTAAACAAGTACATGCAAATGATAAACATAAACCTGACATTTCATCTATGGAAAATTGGTGATAAAAAAATGAAAAATCATGGTAAAACAACAGAAAACGCTTAAGTGGTCAAGGGGTTCACATACTTTAAAGTGGCACTGTATATTAAATAGGATTGCATGACTTACAGACAAACAAGTCTATGCTACTTATGAGTTTCCACATTGTTTCTTATATGGGTTGAATTTCTGTTCAGTTGTTGCTGTGAGGGGAAAATGCTATCTGAAGTTAATTGCAGCTTCTGAGTTCCCTTAGAGTAGAAAAAAACGCACTCTCAAGCTTTTCTCATTGCTATTTCATTTAGACCAGTTTATTTCCAGACGCGTTTCGGCCAAAGCCATCGTCAGTGTGCTTCTGAGTTCCCCCCAGCTTGTGTGACCAATGGTCAAGGCCTCTGGAATTAGGGGTTGGGATCGCTGAGGAGCGCCCCCCTATCTCTCTCACGAGGACAAAAGACATTCAAAAACTTTTTGTCAATTGTCCATCGATTTAACCAAATTTAACTCTCATAACTAAACTAGTCACACGACTCTTTTCCCTTCTTATTGTCATGTAAGCACCATTAAGTCTCCTCTACCTTCAAAAGCATGGAAATGTGCGTATTTCCACAGGGCATTCTTTAGCCAGTGCTAACATGTTGTTTGATCTGTGACTTGGTGTTGGGGGCGGGGGGGGGGGGGGGGTTGGAACGCTGGTGACCTTTTCTGACCCAACTGACACATTCAGTGCATTCGTGGATCCTCGCCAACACATTTGAGAGATCTGACTCAAAGCTGCGCCAACGTTCACCGCAGGTTACGCCGAGCCTCGGGCCGGAGTAGCCGTCCTCTCATCCTCAGCAAGCACG